>NC_067199.1:7235000-7422500 GCF_000699445.3 Schistosoma haematobium | reverse complement strand
ACTACTACTACTACTACTACTACTACTACTACTACTACTACTACTACTACTACTACTACTACTACTACTACTACTACTACTACTACTACTACTACTACTACTACTACTACTACTACTACTACTACTACTACTACTACTACTACTACTACTACTACTACTACTACTACTACTACTACTACTAAACTACTACTACTACTACTACTACTACTACTACTACTACTACTACTACTACTACTACTACTACTACTACTACTACTACTACTACTACTACTACTACTACTACTACTACTACTACTACTACTACTACTACTACTACTACTACTACTACTACTACTACTACTACTACTACTACTACTACTACTACTACTACTACTACTACTACTACTACTACTACTACTACTACTACTACTACTACTACTACTACTACTACTACTACTACTACTACTACTACTACTACTACTACTACTACTACTACTACTACTACTACTACTACTACTACTACTACTACTACTACTACTACTACTACTACTACTACTACTACTACTACTACTACTACTACTACTACTACTACTACTACTACTACTACTACTACTACTACTACTACTACTACTACTACTACTACTACTACTACTACTACTACTACTACTACTACTACTACTACTACTACTACTACTACTACTACTACTACTACTACTACTACTACTACTACTACTACTACTACTACTACTACTACTACTACTACTACTACTACTACTACTACTACTACTACTACTACTACTACTACTACTACTACTACTACTACTACTACTACTACTACTACTACTACTACTACTACTACTACTACTACTACTACTACTACTACTACTACTACTACTACTACTACTACTAC
Organism: Schistosoma haematobium; assembly: GCF_000699445.3. Lineage (NCBI taxonomy): Eukaryota > Metazoa > Platyhelminthes > Trematoda > Strigeidida > Schistosomatidae > Schistosoma > Schistosoma haematobium. The sequence goes on along the minus strand of NC_067199.1, from coordinate 7,421,611 downwards.
TACTACTACTACTACTACTACTACTACTACTACTACTACTACTACTACTACTACTACTACTACTACTACTAAACTGTGTTATACCTTTTCATTTCATATTTCGTCATGTTTATGTTTATTTACATAAAACAAAATATCTTATTTGTTTTTATCCAAAAAAAATAAATATATTTTAGTTACCTCACAATTGACTAATCACTGACTGGCGATCAATGTCATGCGTGTCTAGTCCTTATTAATGCAGATCGAATGCTATCGATCATGTTGCAATGTGGCCAGCAGTCCAGGTGACGCGACACTGCGGGACTATATATTGAGGTTAGATGGTGGTTGGAGGTAGTCAACAAGAAACCCTAGACCAGGGTTTCGTACTACTTGGCACTCGTCAGCAAGGTGTACCTGCAGTGTCGAGTCACCTAGACTGGTGGCCACATTGCAACATGATCGATCTCATTCGATCTGCTCTAATAAGGACTAGACATGCATGACATTGACCGCCACCAAGTGATCGATCAATTGTGATTACATCTCAGTCTACAGGAGGTCGGTCACGGTCCGGATAGCTCAGTGGTAACGTCTCTGACTGTGAAGCTGGGTGACACGAGATCGAATTCGCCAGGGAGCACCAGTTCCCTCAAGATTACGGGTACACCTTGCTGACGAGTGCCAAGTAGCACGAAACCCGGGTCCAGGGTTTCCTGTTGACTACCTCCAACCACCATCTAATCTCAATTTTATTTACCTTTATATTTTTATTACATACTGTTTATTTGTATATCGTCGTAAATAATTACTTTTAATCACTTCCATTTGGTGGGACTACAATTAAATATCTGTCGATATTCAGTTTGGGGTGTGGAGATCGTTGAATTTCAGTGAAATCATGAACAAATTAATGTCAGACTACCATTGAAAACATAAGGTACTGGACGGCCGGTTCGTCCTTGTTCAGGAGTCTTTAGCAGTACACATCCAAGATATCACGCATGACAATCGAACCCGGCACCTTCGGAATCACGCGCAAATGCTTAACCTCTAGACCGAATCGGCATACGACGGTGTTAATTTCTAAGTTCAACCGGTTCGCGATGTCGCCGTAACCAGAGGGGTTCAATCGTGTTGGGTGTCAGACAGTTACCAACCGAAGATTATGGAAGATAGTCTCGATACACCATGGTTTGGTCGAAGTTAGACATTAATACCGTTGTATGCCGACTCAGTGGTCTAGAGGTTAGGTATTTGCGTGTGATTCCGAAGGTGGTAAGTTCGAGTCCTTTGTGTGATATCTTGGATATACACTGCTGAAGATTTCCGAATCAGGATGAAATGGCTGTCCAGTGCTTCTAGGTTTTTAATGCTGGTTTGACATCGATCAGTTCATGATTTCAAGGAGATCTGTCAATATGATGTAATATGAAAAGTGATTATTTAACATGAATGAAAGTTTTAAAAATTATTTAATCAGTTAATGAATTATAATTAACTTGGAGTAACTGTATATCAGTTAAGATTTGTATACTACAAAATCGGTATAGTCAATGACAAAATTATCAATATGATAAGTGAGATAGTATCAGTTATATTATAGTTCTAAACACTTGACATGTAACAAATTGGAGTAAAGAATAGAAAACTGGAGATAAAATATGTTCGAAGATTTAGAGAAAGACAAGGAGTGAATACAAATATATCATTATGAACGATTTTGCGCCATAATACTAAATATCTTCGATCGTATATTAACATAAGAAGTCAGTTTATTCATGGGTTATTATTGTACATTGGCCTACCTACTTTAGTGAGCATTACACAACACTGTGGTAATGGGTAACACATATTCTAATCACTACAGTCGATAAAGATTTGTAGTCTCTTCAAAAAGTGAGATATATGTGCTTTCTGATTTCACAGACCATATATCACACGATTTAGATTATTACAGAGTGAAGCGTTGTGTATTGTAATCTTCATTTTAATGATAGACAAATGTCGCGTCTGATTCGCAAATGGAGCAAGTTCGCAAAAATCTAAGAAAGTTACTTGTTTTCTTGTCAAAAATTTGCTGGCCACCAAACCATCAAAGTTGGTGAGACTTCTGAGATAAGAAAAATTGTTGTCCTCCTCGGCTGTTTTACTCCCTATTGTCATCAAAAATATTGAAGCAAAACCGTCCTTAACATACCTTATGGATTCGAACAGGAAAACGAAATCTGAAGATAAAGTTTGTATCACTCACTGAAGAAGTGAAATGAACTTGAAGTTTCAAATAAAAAAGACATTGGATTTCATAACTCTTATGATTCAAAAAAAGTATTATTGCGATATGATAAATTTTAATCAGTTATATGCAAACCACATCAGTGCAGGACAACAAAGGAGGAATATAGTTCCTAATAAGCGATTTGAATACATTCTGCTATTCTCAAGAACCGAAGAATCCGAGTTCCTGTTGAGGAGTTTGAAACTATACAAGAACATATGTTTACAATTCAATGATCCCTAAATGATGACCGATGTCATATTCGTCTCGTTCTTTAGTAGTGATCGAATTCTATCTGTCAACATGCAACATAACCACCAAACCAGGTAACTTGTCATCACATATATTTTGTTGAAATGTTAGGTGTATGAAAGCAGTTGGTAGTTCACTTTAGAATAATTGATTAGACAAATGCGACAAGGGTAACCACTCCATGATGTAGTTCGGTGACCAATGAATTCAAATATCTTAGCCCTACATGAAATGTATTACAGCCCCAATAACTTAGTGGCAATACCTTAGAAAGTAAAGCTAAGTGATCACACAAAGAGAATCAGTCCCTTAAAAAAACCAGTTACACCTCACTTATTATTTTCAGCCAACACGTAAACTAAATTCAAAGTTTCTTATGTACTCCTTCCTACAACTTAACAAGAACACTTTGGTCTTTATTGACTAGTTAGTTAGTTAGTTACTTTAAAATCAACTATATTATACTATCCATATACATATCACTTTATTGATTCCTAAAGACTAGACTTTAGAGCGAATAATCAAAGTAACTTTTAATTAAAATACACATATATGAAGTATATATATACATAAATTACCGTAGACAGTAACACTGTCTCGTAGTTGGCATACAATTAATTCTAGTTCAATACATAACAAAAAAAAATTTCAAAAGAATTCAATTACGACACATTCACTTAATTATACAACAAAATATGTGAATATACACTTAATTTGCATACGTTTTTGTACTTTTTTGAGCCAACAATAAAAGAATTTGTGCCTTTATTTAAGCCTTTTTTTTCCAAATTAGAAAAAACTGACCCTTTGAAAATTGGTTTAATCTTAATTAAGTTTAATGATTTGAATGTGAATCAATGATTTAACAATCTAAACTTTCAATTACAGAGAATTCAATCATTATTTCTTTTATTTCAATTACGGAAAACATTATGATATAAGGACAACTTAACAAAGGAAGAACAACAGAACATTGTGTATGAGATTCACTGTCATGACTGTAATGATACATATGTTGTAGAAACATCCAGGCAATTGAATGAACGATTGAAGGAACACAAACAATATTCGTATAAATTATGATATAATGTCTTACGTGGTAAAATATAAAACTAATTAGAAGGTTCAAGTTTCACCAGATGATTGCAAACTTTGGTAACAGGAAATAGAGTCATATGATCTTGTTGAATCATATTTAGAAGAATTTCATCTCTAAGTTTTCTAATAACTCAATTAATACATATTAAAAAATGAATCTACATTTTATCCTAAAAAAATGTCGGTAGGTAAACTTCGTCTCTGTGTAGGTTCATGTGTGTGAAAAGATCTGTAAGCAAGTATCAAATTAAGCTGAAGTATCTGTTCAGTATTTGTTCTTAGCTTTCGGTGGTGATCCAACTGATACAATCTAGTCGAAAAAATATCACTAAATTTTTAACTGTTAGCTTCAAAAAGATCTAATGAAACATTGTTTTCATTTAGAGCTTAATCACAATCCAGACTTTCACATGACAACCCAAACAGTACAGCTCAATCCCGTTTAAGAGGAGAGCCAGAGACAACCCAGGCTTACATTTTATAAACCGAGCAGTACAGCTCAAACCCGCCTCACAGGAGAACCAGACACCGTATAGGCTTTAACGCTACAATCTGAATAGTACAGCTCAATCCTGTGGCGCAACCACACAGGTACCAAGCACCCTGGTGGACCAACTCCTCATCCGTACAGTAATTCAAATACTTCTAATTATCACACCAGTGCAAATGATATTGAGCTAAAATCCGTTTTTAATGTCCAGTTATAATCTGATACAGAAGCATGTTTTGTGACGACTATTAACCTTTAATAGTAACCATATGAGGTCTATGTGCACCATACAGTGAAATGTGGATAATTTTGGAGAAGTGCTTAGTTTGGAGTTGATGACAGTTGGAGGTAGTCGACAAAACACCCTGCTCGACGTAGATTTCTTGCTATCGGGCTCTCGTCAGTTGGGTATACTTGTACCATAAAGGTTACCGATGCTTCCAGCCGATTTGATCCCGTTTCGTTCAGCTTCCCAATCAACGGCCCTAAAATTGAGGTATTTGGGCCGTGATTGACCCTCTGTATAAATTAGGTGTATTTACTGAGTAGTTACCAACGTCATGTGTATCAAGTTCTTCATGTTGTTTGGTCACAGATGTCTAAGAAATATTGCTCACATCTGCTGTGATCACCGAGTAAGTAATAATGAGATTAGACTCCAGGCATTAATGAATGCTGGTAAATCAATTGATGAGGTTATGAATCTACAACTAGTGAGGTGGCTGGGCCATGTGATACGCATACCTAACCACCGATTACTACGGGAGCAATGTTTAGAGTTGAAGATAGTTGGAGGACGCTTTGGGCGGCTTGCTTGAATGTCTGGATATTCCAACAAGTTTGCTGTTTCATTTTTGTTTTAGCACATCAATTTGCCTATAAATCGCATGACCTTGTAGCATGGTGTTGAGTCGAGATTGACTATGAACACCACTACAAAGGAACGCGTGCCAGGATATCCATAAAATCCCCGGAAGCCAAATATCAGAAGGCAGTTAATGGACCGAGTCGAGATATATTTGCTGGCGATCTCGTGGTATCGAAAGAATACCGAGATCGCGCCAGGATACAAGCTTGGTTACTGAGCGTAACCGAATTAGCACGAGGTCACAATCAAAGTGTAAGAATAATAATGGAAGCACAATATAGCTGTCATTAGCACAGTTAAACAAAGAGCACATTAAATCAAGCACTGGTACAGTTGGTTATAATAATAATTGTTTTCATTAAACCAGTCGTGTTCTCGTGATAAAAGTAAGTCACTACAACCTATTCAGGTGAGATTGTGAAGCGTTTACGACATTTCGCTGTACAAGTTACAAAAGAGCACATTCAGAGATATAGTGGTCGTTGTCATTATGCATCGAAAAAAACATTAATCAAATGTCGATCTCCCCACCACATAAAATAATTTACCAAATATATTTTTGCCTATCTTTTGTCCTATGAAAATGGATGGGTCTTAATATGACAGATTATTTATCTATATATTCTTACATTCCTGTCATCTTACATGTGGTTATCATCTGCATGTTATAACCTCACATTACATCAGTTTATTTTCAATGAGAAGTTTCATTCTTTGTTCTTTTCAGTCAAACTCAGTGGTCTATTTAGGTTATTAGCATTTGACAGTTATGTTTATGAATTCACTGGTTAACTAAAACTCTTAGCCCCAGTTATAGGTTAATATACATAAAATGTCACACTTTTAAACAACGAATTAGAACTCTCCCAGTTTTTTACTATCTTTCCATGTTTAAGAAAGACAGATGTGGTTAAGATCCAAAACTCTTTTCATCATCCTAAACCAGAGCTCTGATTATTTATTGTACTGAACTTTATGTATATCATACATAATCTATCAAGAAGTTTCAATTGTAATATATTTCCAATGTTCAGTGTGTCCTGGGTACCACTGCTTACCACTATCCAACTCTGGGTAAAATGTTTATAAGTGCTTAAAAGTGTATAGCATGATAAACCACAGATGTATGAATGAATAATATAAATTTGGTTGAATAAACTCTTATCAGATTCTACAGTTAAAAGACTGACTAAATTACCCAAAAGAGGTAGCCACATTCACAGGAAATTGCATTTTATAAATAAAAGACTTGAATTTTGAAATGTTCATCAAATAAATCCGTGAGTAATTGTGAATGGTGAAGTGACCGGAATATAGTGCACGCTTTTCATGTGTAATTTTATATTTGAATCCGGTATTTTTAGAAACGTATTTAGACATGACTGGGAATAATGAAGCTTCATAGCCATGTTTTATTTCTGTTAGAGTATAATTAGCTCAGAAGTTTCATTTTCTAATTGCCTATGATGTCGAATTATGTTTCAATTCGTACCTTTATATTTAAATGTGTTGTGATGTTGGTAGAAGGCATACACTAAGAAGGAAACCCTCCTCAGTGTACGTTTCTTGCTTGCTAGCAATCGTCAGTAAAGTGTATCTGCAATCCAAAGATAATCGGTGCTTTCTGTGAAATTTGAACCCACACCACCAATCTTTACAGTTGAGAACATCAGCATAAACTCTTTTGGACTACGACTGACTTCCTGCACGACAGATATTTACATTGATTGATCACTCAGTGGTGACTGATATCACACTTGTTTAGTTCTGTAGTCCTGGTCGTATTAAACACTATCCGAAACCATATTTGTGAGTATTCTTCGAAAAACTCACTTGAATTAATTATTTACCTAGTGAATAATAGTATAAACACTAAGATAATGTTATGCTTTGATGTAAACACTTTATTTACGAATATACCTCTTAGAAAGACTATTGATATTTTGTGTTGTGGTGTGTGCTACCTATATTGACATAAGTAGTATATGATGTTAATCGTGAACAGAAGGTCCGGCAGTAGAGAGACAAGAGGATCGAACAGTAAAGAATCGAAACAGGATGCAATTTGTATGAAAATGTAAGAACAAGGAAGCCTGAGTCATTTTGAGGCGATTGGTGGACATTTTGCAAATTAAGCATTTACTATAGGATTGTTAGATTTTATTAACAAGTCCTGTAATTTTGTGTTATATACATTTGGTTGTCCCGTTCCCATTTCCCGTAAGAGCTCCTAAATACTTATAATAACTACGTACTGACCATATGAATTTCGTTTTTTAGAAGAAGCTTTTTGACTGATTGATCGCGTATTTATAGATAGTCCTTTGGGACCGTTACTGGCCAATATGTTTATGGTGTATGTAGAAAATCTACCTCAATAAATAAATAATAAAGGGCTTATTCCACTTAACCAATCGTATCTGTACTAACGATACCGTGAGGGAGACACGAAGCTCTTAACTGAGATACTGAATAATGGTTACTAATTGAAGTTTATAAGCCTTTGGATAGGTAGCAGTATGATTAGACCTATGATGATTTTGGCACCCAAAAATAACTCTAAATTGCCTTACTTTTTAGAGGTGACTTAAATAGTCTAATGTTGAAATAGAGACTTAAATAAGCTATCAGTATAGCATTTTATGCAGGCCAACTCGTCATTCTCAACAACTCAAGGTCTGTGTTACACCAAAAGCCCAAGCAACGTGTAAGCAATTGTGTCACATCCCATTGAGTCTATTGATTCACATATATGTACGGAAACATGTACGTACGGAGAGGCAATTTTGAGCTGCAAGTAAGGGCGATTGATCACATACCTTAAAGGCTGCAAAACCAAATGAATTCGAATGGTCAACTAAGATCGCTGGATAGACGAATATCATCCTCCATTGCGAAACACTTAGTTGAGCCTGGTTATATGGTTGATGTCAAGTCAGCCTATGTAGTTTTGTATAAAATCTTTGAAAGGCATCCACTGGTGTTCATTGGAGCGTCGATTATACGAAAACTAGGACCCCCTTATATGTTCAAAAACAGTTTATTCTTACCCTTAACCTTCCCTGTCAGTACTGATTTATTATTCAGCATAGTTTTCACATCGTTTGAGTGTGTTCTATAATTATCTTTGTTACCGTTTGTCTTTTGATTTTGTTGCAGTGATCCAGAAAGTTCCTTGAAGAAGCCCAAAGGAGTCCTGAAAACGCCAGGAAATATTTTATCCAATCAGAATTCAGTAGTTTCTCAGAAACACCTAGAAAGTGAAGAGTAAGGTGTCATGTTTCTGATTGGACGATTACCCACCCTGCTGCTATCTTTAAAAGAGTTCCAAAACTTTTCAAAAGCCCAAGGCCGTCTGAAATGCAATGAATACCCTCAGTTATTTGTACATGAACAAACCCTGAAGTAAAGCGTTTTTCCACATTTCGCGCTTCTTCTCTCATGTTCAAGTTGCCGTGTAGATTTCACCCTGGGGTTACTAGCAATTAAGAAACCGACTGAGGCTTTCTGTCAGACGATTTATTAAATTCGTCCAGTTGACCTTTTGTTTTTTAGATATAATGTCTTGACAAGTATGTGATCATATTGTTCAAAAAGTATTGCGCAAATATATCACATAATTTCGATCATCTTCGTCTTATCGCATTATTCATATTCTTCAAACGGATTAATAGTTTAAGCTTTTTCTCTAATGAATAAAACGTTCTTCAAAAGCTGATTCGGAATGTGCCAATTATTTTTATCAACATCACTAATTCTTCCTTTTTGTAATCAAATCTCTATAATACTGAAAATTATTCAGTATGGTGACATTTATTCAGATTTTTCTATGATTTTCATGATAACTTTTACTTCTTCGTTACCGAAAACTGCTCGTAAAATTGGTTTTTATTCGGATGTTTAGATTTGGTGTGCTGTTTACGGTGTAACTAACACTCTAAAGTTTCACAATCAATACTTAAAATTTGTTTATTTTTTCATAAAAGAACCTCGGTTAGAAAAACCTTATCTTTTAGTTTCCGCATTTTTAAGCGCAACTCAGTTACTGCTCCGGAAGTTTTGCAAAGATTATACGGTTGATGATATTTAATCGTTTTGGTTTATTATTTTTGTAAAAGAATATTTGCTAATGGCGGACTATCGTCCTCATCTTAAAGAATCTATTTTATTAAAATATTTAGTATTTTTGATATAAAACCCATTAGTTCACTTCAACGATATTGTATCAATCGTTTCCCTCATTGGTGGAATGTTTTCCTAACATTACCATTATTAAAGTTTACCATATTGTATGGCAGTACCGACGCGTGATTATCGCATATTCAACTTTTCAATGTCTGGTGCGTATAAGTTACATTTTTAAGTCACCATTTATGAACCTTTCTTAGGGATTTGTTCTATCTTAACAGTCAAACAAAAATGAAGAAATCTAATCTATTGTATTTAACAGTTTTATAGGTAAAATGATAATTACTAAATAGCCCTAATCCAACATCTACTAAGTATCGATTAAAGACATTTTCAAAATATGCATAGCCAATTTAAGAATCTTATCTTTGGGTAAGCAATAGAAGAATCATCTCCTCTATGTCTCAACCAAATCATTTTGAACAGCGAATGTCATATATTTTATAACTAATAATAACAATACTTAAAAGATCGGACAGAAAGCATCAATCATCTATGTTAAACTGTTCAACCTGATGAACAACTATACTGTTGAAAATACAACAAAAGTTAATACTGTCATTATAAACATAAATAAAAATAATGAATTTTATTAAAATTAAAAGGAGAAATCCGTTTAACAGTTTAATTTTTTGTTTGGTACTGACCGATGGACTTTTTAGGTAGTAAGAGCTAAAACTTTGAGCATAACATACGTCTGAGCGATGAATATATTGAGTTATTGATTTATAATTAAGTATCCACTTGTGTGTATTTGTTTAATAGGCTCAAGAAAGTGATTACTTTGCAATATCGATTGATAATAGTCATAGCGTTACTAAAATACTGATTTCGAATTATTTATATCTTATGTCTAAAATACAAAGGTGATTTTTTTTTTTACAAAGATCAAGTTATTAAAAAGTGAATCGTCATAATTACACAGAATTGATTAATACAATTACTAATATGTAGCAAATGTCAAAAAATATCTTTCTTTAAGAAATGGAAAAATTTTGATCTTTGATTTCACTTTAAAAAATATTTGTTTTACGCATAATCCACAGAAATTCCTCTTCACTAACCTCTCCATCACCATTTTTATCCGCTTCGTCAATCATTTCCTAGATGGACACAGAAATAAACATATGAATAACTTACAGAAGTCCATTTTCAGATTTTAATAAAATGATAGTCGTTGAATTTAGTACTAGTGTGGTTAATAAAACTTCACATCGTGTAAAATAATTATTTAACCTTCCATAAGATATAGTGGTTTTCCAGGATCAGTTTAATCCAGGATTTGTCTGAACAATGGGGGATGAATTACTTGGGTATATTGGTTGCTTGGTGAATAAGCTGTGTTCTGTTAACACTCAGTGGATTTGAGCTATCGTAACTCCAGCTCAGACACTCAAAACTTTCTCGTCTGTTTCTGACTCATGTCAACCTTTATATCTGTGAGATATTTAAAACTTATTATTAGGCAAGTAAGACAACCACAATTTAATCTTGTACTGTGTAGAAACATATTGGTAATGGACTAAGGAGGTGAAACAACCATTTCTAAAAGTAAGAACAGGTGATGGAGTTTTGATTTGACAGTTCTAGTGTTTGATTGTGATGAGAGCCTATTGTAGCGGTAAATAAATACCCAAGATAAATAGCTCGGTAAGTCTTCTACATTGGATGCTGACCACATTAATTTTAATGGACTCGCCTAGCTGAAGGCGTTCCGTCATCCATCTGCACCAGATCACGAGTGAGGACGCCGTGCTCAACATCCCTTGCAATCGCTAACCAGTCTATGTCAGTCGATCCTCGATACATTTGTAGTGACCTATCAAATATATCTTCGAACCTCCTGGCTTCTGTCTTTTGATTTCACTTGATGGGTACGATTCATAGAAGGTGTTACTGGTTAAAGCATTGTCAACCTCCGAATACCTGTGGCATCTTCACTATCATCCTAGTCGATAGTATAACTGGTCGCTTGAACATGACATAGCTTTTGATCCGTAGGGTTAGTGTAATGTCACTAGACCCTATCTATGTCACCCGGAGGTCTGGTCAATGAATATCAAGCAGTTCACCGACCCTCGTCAAGCTTAAGGACAAGCAACCCATATTACTCAATTAAACGCCATGAACTGGTTCATGAGGCAGTAGTCGCACTGTTTCTTGTACCTACTCTTACAAATACACTTATATAACATTGTTGTTTGTGTTATACGGTCATTATCGATAGTGTATCCCATGAAAGTGGGACGTGTGAATTAGTTAGTCTTCGCTTAAAATGCAAGGGACAAGAGCTTCTGATTGGTTTGGTCTATCGCAGTCCAAGCTGTGAGGCAAATGAGATCCTGTTAAGCAGTCTCAATACTTGGTCCCAAAGTGGTCGATGTCTAATCCTAGGGGACTTCAATGCACCTATGGTAGACTGGGAAAATCTGCGAACTAAATCGTCGGAGAATTCTTTTGAGCAGGAACTGGTTGATGCGGTTATCACATGTGCTCTAGTGCAACATGTGAAAGAAGCGACAAGGTGAGATCCGGACACTGAATCATCCTTATTAGATCTTATACTGACTCACTATGAGGATGATGTTGCGAACCTCCATCATATGCCACCCCTAGGTAAAAGTGACCACGCAGTTTTAACTTTCGACTTCCATATGACTGCCAGTCACGAGCACGCGTCAGTCCAGTCCAGACCCAACGTCTGGAAAGCAAACATATCAGACATCACGCATTCAGCATCGTTAATAGATTGGACAATAGACCCAGAGTCCTCCATTGAAACGGCCTGGGACGCATTTCGAAATTCATACTTAAAAGTTACCACACCCCACATCCGTTGGACTATACCAAAACGGCCGAAAAACTCACCACCATGGCTCAGTAGGGAGGTCCGTATCCTTCTCCGTAAGAAAAGGAAAATGTGGGATAGATTTAGGTTACTGGGGACTGATGAAACTAAATCCCAGTATAGAAAAGTCCGGAATACCTGTGCCTCGACCCTCTGTAAGTCTAGAAAGTTGTACGAAGAAAAGATTGTTAAGGAGTCCATAGAATGTCCTAAACGCTTGTATTCTTATATAAACCAAAGGACAAAGAGAAGAGGAAATATTCCTGCTCTATGATGAGACAGTACTGCCACGTCACTAGTGGAGGACGACTTTGGTAAGGCTCAAGTGTTCTCAAACTACTTCAGCAATGTATACACCATAGAAGCACCCTTCCCATCAGCGCATACAGATCCCCCCACATACACTGGATAGCGTGACCATTAAAGAACTCGATGTCTTTGGTCTGCTAAATAAGCTTGACATAGGTAAATCCACGGGGTCCGATGAATTACATCCTAGGCTACTGAAGGAATTATCTAACTTCGTTGCAAGCCCTTTAAGTACATGCTTTAACCTATCCGTTATGTAGGGTCGTTTACTAAAAGACTGGAAAAACGCCATAGTAAGTCCTGTCTTCAAAACAGGTACGAAACACAAACCTGAGAACTACCGCCCCGTTAGCCTAACTAGTGTGGTTATTAAAATCTTAGAAAAGATTATTCGGAAGGAGCTGTTTAAGTATCTCGATAAAAACCGGATCCTCTCGGAGAAGCAGCACGGCTTCAGAATAGGTTACTCTTGTCTCACTAACTTATTAGTGGCTCGTGAAAGCTGGTGCGCTCTTAAGGACCAAAAGTTACCTGTAGACGTCGCCTTCATTGATTTCAGTAAGGTTTTTGACAAAGTTCCGCACAACCGGCTGTTATATAAGTTAAGAAGAGTCGGGATTGGAGGCAATTTATTGATGTGGATAAAAGACTTCTTAGTTGGGCGTCAACAAAGAGTAAGGGTGAACTCAGTTATCTAGCTGGGAAACTGTGCTTAGTGGAGTGCCCCAGGGTACAGTTTTGGGGCCAGTGCTATTCCTCTTGTATGTAAATGACCTTCCTTGTCTCCTATCATCATCGGTCTTGCTGTATGCTGACGATGTCAAGATATAGAAAACGATACGATGTAAGAGTGATAGCTTAGAACTTCAAAATGACCTGAAGACGTTATCTGAATGGTCTCAAACATGGCAGTTGCCGATAAATACTTTCAAGTGTGTTGTGATGTATATCGGTCATCAAGGCACAGATACATACACGATGAGTAACACTGAGCCACTTGTCTACCAGACACATAATGATTTAGGAGTAATTGTTAGCCAATACTTAAAGACTACTGAACACTGCAGTGCAATAGCCGTCAAAGGTTTTAGAACGTTATGGTCAATACGTAGAGTTTTTAGTCATGTCGACGTCAAAAAGTTTTTGACTTTGTATACAATGTTCGTACGTCCCAAACTTGAGTACTGCATACAAGCGGCTAGCCCCTGCTTAAAAAAAGACAGTGAGCTTCTGGAAAAGGTTCAGAGAACGGCGACTAAGCTGATTCCCGGAATAGCGAAGCTTCCGTATGAATCTCGACTGGCCAAGCTGAACCTTTTCCCGTTGTCTTATCGCAGAACTAGAGGCGACTTGATTACAGTTTTCAAATTGCTTAGTTCCAAATTTGCACCTGATATGCCCTCATATTTCTTGTCTTTCAAAACAGAGAATTTACGAGGACACTCCAAAAAAGTTCATAAGCCGAGAACAAATTACTTGTCAGCTGACCATCAACTTTCCCATCGAATCATCAACGAGTGGAATTCACTACCTCAGCACGTGGTTGAGGCTCCATCCGTCGACTCTTTCAAAAGAAAGTTGGATCAACTGAGAGACCACCATTGCCAGGACTAACATAGGCCATCGAGCCTCCTGTCCTTCCCAAACTGAAACTGAAACTGATCAAAGTAATCAAGGTACCTGAATAAGACAAAACAGCAATCCACGCTAGGCATTAACAATGAGGTCAGACTTCTACGTAAGCTGGCTGGTTTCATCATTCCAGTCCAATCAGAGTGGGACCTCAGTCATCGACACTGATCACGTGCATTGGTGATCTACAGATCCTTTATTAGGATTTAGATATACTTGATGTACTATTTTATAAGAAATTTGATCATAGATAAGTTAGAATAGACCATGAATCCAATTTACTTTTACTCGAACCTAAATTGACTCTGATTAAGTTCTCATCCTTTGTCAACAACTTCGAAAAATAGTATAACCTCAACAACACAGTATAAAGAAAGAAATAGTGTGGATTCTCGAGCCATGTACTGCCCTTATTATTAATGCTGTCAATTCATCTATTGGCGAAGACCAACACGGTTGAGCCGTCTCATGTGACATTTAACTCTGAAACGGCAGCTTAGCAATTGGTCTTGAGCCCAAGGAAATCAGTCGATTTATGTAATCTAGTGACCGACTCCCTTCACAATTTATCAGATCAGACATATTCCTTGGATTAAAACAATTTTTGTCTTTCAGGCAACGACTTACTTGTATTTCTTCATCGGTTATGTCTTCTCCAAGTATTTGGGCAGCGCGTTTAAGTTTTGAAAGTGTTAGTTTACCGGAGTCGTCGTCATCACAGATCCTGAAGGCCTTTATGAGATCTGCCTTGTCACTTTTTTCGACCATTTTGGACGTCATAATATCAAGAAAACCCTTAAAGTCAATAAAACCTTCAAACTTAATTTAATACGCCATACTGACATACCTTTATTTTCGGGATCATGCTCTGAAATAATCTGTCTGATGTCAGCAGCTGTTGGATCAAAACCCAAAGCCCTCAAAGCAACTTTTATTTCACGCGCTTTAATAAGACCTGATCCTTCATTATCTAGAAGTTTGAAAGCCTCTAGCAAATCTCGTTTCTGATTTGTAGTGAGCACTAACTTGACATCTGACTTAGGTTTGGACTTTTTTATTTTGGAACGAGCTACACTTCTGAAATACGCCTAGTCATAATTTTTATCATAAGCATACCTAGAACTATTCATTCCTCACTTCGAAAATGTTTTTAATCTTCGTCCTGGAAAGCTCAAAAAAGCGACAGCTGTTCTCACTAATGACATCATTGTTTAAAACAAACTTTTCAACCTGCATAAACTTTTTTTGCCACGGTATGGTTCCAGGTATTTGGTAATGCTCAGTGAATAGTAGTCATGCCATGCGATTCTGCTAATTTTATTCACTTTGGTAGTTATTTGCGGATTTAAATATCTAGTAGTTTGACTGAGTACGATTGTCTCAGGCAATAGGGTTTCTGAATACCAGCAACTATCACATTAGCAGGAACGAAGAAGGAACGAAAATGTATACGGAGATAAAGTTGCTGCTGATGTGTAGTAACGATAACCGTAGTAATTTACAAGACATGCGTATGACAATCCTGGTCGAAGTGGGAGACATTAATCCATGGGTGAGTATTTGTTTGTCAAGTCTCCTCCTAAATATATCCACTGATGGGCTTGGGTTACTTCAGCTAAAAGAGAGTATTCCAGCTGAAGACAATGCATAATGAGAAAAAGTGTGCGAAAACATAGACACTCTCTCATTGGTGAGCAATTTTTCGAGAGTTGTCTTGAGGAGGGTGGTGTTGATGTTCTGGTAATATGCTCGTATTCGGGAGGTTTGGTGTACTTAATATGTTATATGACATCGTTAGATCACCTCATATTCTCTTGTAGCTCAACAAGAATGGTCCTAGGTATTAGAGTCTGTCCTCGCAAGATTCATATTTTAGACTTCCCACCTATTTTACTGCCCTTTTCTTTCCTTCATCTAAGAAATACATATCTTTTAAAGGGGAGGGAGAGGTTCAATGACAATGCAGACTTCAAATTGGGGTTAGAGACAACTGTGGGGTGACCGCTTAAAGTTATCTAATCATAAAGTAAAGTATTGAGTCGGCATCCGCTATGTATTTTGGGTTGATGGTTAGGCTTTCTGGGGTTTTAAGCCCGAGATCACGCTCTAAGGAGACAGTCAGGAGCGGGCTTTCATTGGGGATGTAAATGCTCTGTGTCAATTGAGTCATAATGTTCATCACATGACATTTCGATAGGTTAAGCCTTAACCCATTGTCTATTGTTAATTCATTTGTTATTGTGAGGTCCTTTTGAAGGTCAAGTGATTTCTCTTCGCTTCATATGTACATCTGGATCTTTGAATAAACAGTATATTTGTAATATCCCAATGAGTAGAAAAATTAGATTTTTCTGAATCTTTGCGTCGTTTACATAGATCAGTGCCTCCGAGCTAGTTGTATCTAACGGTTCTTTAATGCAAATTAAAAGGAAGAGTGGATCTAAGATTGTTCCTTGTGAAAGTTGACAGCAAAGATCTTTGCAAAGATCTCCAAGCTGGTGAGTTGTTTGCCAACCGAACCTCTAAGAGTGCAGTTTTTCTGGTATGTAGGCTTTTCTCTGGTCATGAGTTTACGGAAATATTTGAAGTAAGTTTGCATTTTGGTCGCTAGTTTGACCTGAAACACATCCAGTGCTGTAGACTTAGGCGTTGCATTTCTTTTTCAATCGCAAGTATGAGCTACGGTCCTAATTCTTTAGTGAGACTTTCCACTTATGCCAGGTTCTTCGTTTGACCTTTAGCAAAGATTTTGCGCTTCGCTTAGCCCATAATATTGGCTTTCCAGGCGTGTGCTTATCCTGAAGTAGGCTAACATAAACCTCCTGTTGTTGAATTATGGTCTACTATGATATTAGTACTGCTCTAATAATAGACCTAATCCTACAATTGTAGATTTGTCATGATACAACTGCCTAATCTATAAGATCTTACGTGGAAGTTACATCGTCGTCTACACCAACTCACTACATTGTGACACTTACCAACAAATGATAGAGAACAAACTTAGGCTAGAGATAGAACAATATATTTAATATGAATAAAAGATACGGGGTAAAATTCATCAGGAACCACGCCCTCATGGCCGAGCCATGCCATTCGATCAACTCTAATTCATTCAACCCATTGCTCCCGCCTTTTCTATCGTTAGGTATTTCTCAGTGTTAAATATTGAATATCTATTTTCCGAGTAGTCTCGTGTTCAGCTTTGAGGATTGTGTGGTTATGGTCCAATGCCACTACACTGGTACGTCCAAGTTTTTGCTCGTTCCCTTTATTGAAGTACGGTATATCGATTTACTTGCAATTTACGAACCCAAATTAACAATAGAACCAAAGTCCACTTTATGTACCAAAGTTTATTCGCAATTTACAAATAGTCGATCCAAATGTCGTTCTAACAACAATAATTATAACAATTACAAAACAAACCTTCAATTTTGTAGGTTCCCGGAGCAAAAACTCCCAAATACCAAGCCAGTGACAAAGAGAAACCGAAATGCCCGAAAATAACGATATAAACAAGCAAGTTCAAAAGTTACGTTAAACAAATACATCCAAAAACACAGTAAAATTATTAATATGCAATAAAAAAGCGTTAATCAGCCAAATGTCCACAGTTCTCCCGTAACATTCAATGATAAATGTAAAAGAACGAGAATATGGTTTGTAAAAATATTTAATTGACTTTATCCAGCTGCATAGTCAGCTGTTATTTCCGAACTGCTTAACCGAATCAATAGAAATGTTTTACGGCATGACAAGTTGTTATCTAGTGATTAGTCTTTTCCAATAGTCTTCGCAAGGTTAAAGTCCTTTAAGACTGGCATAGCTATCATCAACATCAAATACTCGAATCGTTTGCCACAGTCGTAATTTATAACGTTTAAAAACTTCGAATTCAGACGACATGGTTGGTACAACTAACAAACGTTAGTAGAAATAGTTCTCTCTTCTTTAGAAAATAAGATACTGACTAAGAGGCAACTCTGTTTCTTGTTTGTATTTCTTTGGTCAGTTCGTATTACTGAAATTGGTTAGGTGAGGATCCCGAGTCTAATAATATTTGGGCTATCTAATTCAGGTATTTTTCAGCGTTATTACTCACGGAACCTTTAATGAAGACTTTCAAACCTTGTCAGCCAGAAGCATAGGATGAATAGGGTCACCAATACTAAACACTTGTCACAGAATATGTACCCTGCAGTTATCCAAATTTCTGTTATAGAGTTGTGTGACATTGAAATAAGCACGAACGAAATGCATATTGTTTCATTAATCACAGTCTCGCAAAATGGGGAAGTGTATGAGTATGCTTTAGTAAAAATGTTCCAAAACGCGATAAAGTTGGTTCAAAAACCTTTGAAGTAATAATCGTACACTTTATATTATTTTGTATAACAAAGTTCAAAACATCAAAACACTGTTAACATAAATAGAAAAAAAACGGATGCTGTTAAGATCAAAAGTCACTTAAGCATTCTCAGACTATGATGTTTTGACCACTCCGAGTCACAGTTGTTCAGCTTAACTTTATGATCATCAGCTGTTATTGGTTATTTTGGTGTAACGGGAAATGAATTGAAAATGAAGAATATTTTAATTGTGTTTATGGAGGTTGGATAACCACTAGACCATAATTGTTACAGTGTAATTCAGTGCCATGCTATGTTTGTCTGTACAAATCCATATCAAGTCTTTCTTAAATGGCTTTCAGTAATCGGAGTGACGGATTGTGTTGAATTAATACCTTTGTACAATAACGTGGGTCTGGTTAGATAAGAAGACCTATAGACTGGGTTCAAAATGGAACGGATCACAGTGAAGGAACTGTGTCTGTACGTTGGTTAGGTGTTCTCCAGGTTCAGTGAACGACTGTGTAATTAAATGAATTCTGGAAGTTTCAACGTTGTGCTAAATACGATATGATGCATTGGATCTGGCATGATTTGGAAATATACTTATTTACTGGAATTCATTTCCGCCTCAAAAAGTGGTCTTTGACTGTTGGTAAGAGTGCAATGTTGGTAGTAGGTGGTTATTTGTAATCGTTATAGTATCTCAGAGAAGAACGATAGTAAGAAGTAGGATAGAGTAAAATTCTCATTCACGGTCAATCTTTGTGGTCGTTGATGGCATGAACTAGACAGCTTACTTCAAAATGAAGATGAATGTGCAATGGTCACTGATTATTACTCTCTTTTTGAGTGATTTGTATATTTGGTGATATATGTTCACTCACTTGATCCTTATGTAAAACTGAAAAGAGCAGCAGCTTTGTTCTGTCAAGCCATTTTGACGAAAGTTGGTCTCGGTGTAAAACAACCAAGTCTCTGTTTTACCGGCCGAGAAGATATAACCTGTAAGACTGAAGATTGTGAAAGGGATTTGTACTAATGAATTCTTGTGTACTCATGTGGGTGGAAATAAACAAAAATATTGACTGTATAAAAATGTAGATCATGTAGGATTTCTGCTTGGAACAATCTAAAAGATTTTGGCAGCTCACTACTGAGCAACTTCATCAGTTAAACCACCTTATGTAGCAGAATTGCAGGTTAAAAGTCAGGGTAAGTCGATGATGAAGCATTTTGAACTATGCTATTGTTGAAATGGTACTTCGGCAATCTGAATTTTCTAAGATTTTCAACACGATTATTCAGTCTTGACGGTACTCGATATGACTAATCCTTTGTACCAGTCGATCATTGAAAAATTCATCAGCAAACTTTAATAGTGATCTTAATGAGTCATTTGAAGATATGAACCCATTCAGAACAACAATTTTCACTTATGATTGCATCTAAAACGATATACGGGTCGAAAAACTTTGGAAATCAATCTTAAGATCTGACTGAAAATATAACAAATTCCATTTGAACATAACACACAATTAAAGTAAGCTTAATTCGATTATGGACCAAATGAAGACAGTGAGATTGAAGTGAAAAATAGAAAGGACAGCATCACTATCATTAAATTTTTTAGTTTCACTACTAATAATAACTAATTGATTTATTTTACGAAAAAATATATAATGCTAATAATGAGTAACACGTTCAAAGCTAAGTATAAATAAAGATAACTTAATAACTTCAATCAGGACGTTTAAAACAGTATATAATCATAAATGATGTAATTAGGTCAAAACGTGGTTGCATATAAAATTCAGATCTACATCGTATGACTTTAAATAAGGTGATGTACTATTCACTACTATAATAATTGTGATCTAAATAATGAATACTTCTAAAATAATCTTTGAATGTATATGTTAGCATTGATTTATCATTATTTACATTTGTTCACCCCTTAGGATATGACTTTTAAATTAGGTTGGGTATGAAAACACGAACCGCATCATAATCGATACAATTGAATCTGTAAGTACAGTATTCCATAGGGTTGGATGAAAAGCGCTGGTGAAAAGCCTATGCTCCTCCACAAAGAGTAACAGGCGTAAATAAGTAAAGTAACAGTATTCGATAAAAATGAACAAAGTTCTATATTTTTATACGGAAGTATGTTCAACATTCTAAATTGTGGATTTGTGGACTTTCATAAGACCTATTACGCACATTTCATATTTGATTTGCCTTTTCATTTATAATAAGTTTGATTATGATTGTGAAAAAAAGAAAGTTTTGACCAGAATTAATAAATAAACTTCATTGAACATAATTAGAAGACGTTATATAATATTAAATAGAGCTGGATGGTGTTTAGCAGTGGAATTGAGTACTCATGGTATGTACTGTTGTGATAATCAGAAGTATCTGAATTATTATACAAATTAGGAATCCCAGAAATAACGCAGTTTAACCAAAAAGTATTACATAAGCACGAACTAACTTATTGTATTTGGAATTCGAAATCGGGCAGTCATCAAGTACAAATGAATCATTAGTCCATACAAACACCACAACTGTCTCTGACCCGTCATCTGAATGTACCTTTATCTCAGAGTTGATGTTCATTTCAGGACCATCTGACTCCACTTATAATGATTGTCATTTAATGGCAATATCATAACAATACTGACAGGTTTCACACATGCCGAAATAAACTTATCAGTTACAGTCTTAAATATCAAAAGAAAATTCAAACAACCAATACAAATAAGTTATGCATTATTTATCTTAAGAAATTGATTAATGTAAAATATTTCCCCAAACGTTTTCAAAAGTGATGACGTTAGTGTGTATTTCTGGCCATTGTTTTTATAGCATGGTTATTTTTTACGGAATAAGGTAGCCAAGTAAATTCCCAAACCTTTTCCTTTAACCGTTTTGGGACTAGCAGTAATCCTTAAAAGGTATTCAGGTGGAGTTAAAATAGATTGTGTAAAAGATAAAATGAGAACTACTAAGTTCTAACTATTTAGCCTGAATATACTTTGCTTAGCGTGAAACTTGAAGGTCGTAGTTAAATGTAAAGAGAACTGTATGTTGGGTAATAGGTAGAAGTGAAATAGAATCTGTCAATTGAATACACTCGATTTCCAGTGTTGATAAAACAAGTGAAGTTTGAATTTTTCACTTATCACTACTAAAGCCTGTGTATGTAAGTTTGATAGTTACAAGATTTTATATTTTTCTTTTTATTAGTATGAACAAAAATATGAATCTGAAGATAATACTACTTCCGATTCCACTTTTCTGTAGAATGATTTTGAAGATTTCATGTACGTTGTGCACGCTTCTAGTAAATAAAATGAAATAATGAAATACTGGCCGATAGATAAAATGTTATAATATTATAAAACCAAGTGATAACCCCTTATAATATTGAGTTACTAAAGCCAACTGATTCAAATCAACAAAGTATCCATTCAGTAGATTAGATTTCCGTTTTAGTCAAGTAATGTGATTATGTTTTAAGATTGTGGAGAAGATTTGTAGCTCAGGTGGATGATTTTGATGGAGTTTGTGCTGATGATGTCGTTCAGAAGAACGATGAAAGCTCCACGACAAAACCGTCCAGCTTAGAGAACGAAACTCCATTAAAAACTTTTCAAAGTTATCAGTTCGATATCTGTTTATTTCTGAAGTAATGATAGAGTTCCCTCTCAGATTACAAAATAACTATTAATCTAAATGTTTTTATATAGCGTCAACTATATTTACATGTTAGACAGTTGAAAAAAATCGACAAGAAGTCTTGGGTCTATTTTTCATGACGGTTAAAACTTCCTTCTAGAAAGTGTCTTTACTTTTATAAGAACTGATAACTAATGTGCATTCAAACTCTCAATATCCTAGTGTCATAATTTTAAATGTTACTATTGAGCTACCGTATCCATAATTTCATTAACTTTTACCGATGAATCTCAACTAGCACAAAACCTAAATTCAAACCTATCTGTTTCGTCTACTTAACATTCAACCATTTTATGAATGAAATTCATCAAAAAACAAAAGCTTCTTTGTAAAAATGTAATTTTATGTTAATAAAATTATAATTTTTATATCCCGATGTGAATAATGAATAGTAACTGTTGGAATCGATTTCTGGACTAATGCTATCAACACATTCTTATTGTATAATGTTTAAGTAACTAAACTATTCATATTCGTGTTCCTCTTATCATAAGCTTTATTCTGACCCATGAACTATTATAATACGATTTATCATTCTTGAGTTATGTCCAGTTTAGTAATCACTGTCGTGAATAAGAACACGACTGAGAACAACCGAACGTGTTAGAACACGAAATTACAGAATATCTCACTAAAATCCATTGTCTCAAAGTTGACTGTTTGTTTCGTAAATATCAGTCGATCGTCTCAAATTTCATTGTGTCTGCATTTTCCTACCAATTACCTTCCGTTATCGTTCTTTCCTTCTTTATCTGTCTACTGAAATACATTCTATGTCTGACTATCGTTATATACTACTTATGTGTATATAAGTAGCGTACACCACATACCGTCTCCCACATTCACAGCCACTTATGGCTAAATCCTCTAAAAATGTTATTTTCCATTTCATGGTACGGTGTAGTCTATTTGATTGATATATAAACCCAGTATGTTTGAAATAAATGATTTATATCGCAGAGGCTGAGATTGGTGTTCTGAACTTAACAGGCAGGGCTAGGCAGAAAGCAGGACCGATAAGGACTCCAGACTGATCGTACTTGTTTTATACGTCATTGGTCCGATTGATAATTCACTGTTCTCTAATTGACGGTCTCATTACATTACACATTGATAAGGTCACAACTCCACAAGTTATAACAATAATAAAATAAACCAGGTCTGTTGTGAGATCTCAATTCACTGAAGACAATGGTGTACGGTAGCGCAACTTGGTGGATTGGTTGAAGTTAGACATTAACACCGTTGGATGCCGGCCGTCTCAGTGGTCTAATAGTTAAGTGCTCGCGTGCGAAACTGACAGGCCCTTGGTTCGAATCTCGTGGTGGGCGAGATCGTGGATGCGCATTGCTGAGGAGTTCCATACTAGGACGAAACAGCCGTCTAGTGGTTCCAGGTTTTCCATGGTGGGCTCTTCTGATAAAATCAAACTTAATAATAAATTTAAATATTATGAAAAATTCCTTCTTTGTTGTTGTTGTTGTTTCATCTATTTTCATTTTCGACATTCTTTTTCATAGTTCATAGACTTACTTTATTCAATTTTAATATCATACCACTAATCCCTTGATGATCTTAATTTAATCAAATGAAAATTAAATTTAAAATATAATAAAAATTTATCATGTCAGAAAGATGAAAAGAAAATAAACAAAGAAAAAATAACTAAACGAAGACTCAATAAAAAGAAGAGAAAAAAGGCAAAAAAGTTCACTTCAGATTAAATTCCATTATCATTTTATAATATGATAACACGTAATTAACTATTCAATATTATCATTATGTATATAAGGTTAACACGTTCCAATTTTAAGGTTTTTTGAATATTATCAAAAGGGGTTTGATGAAGATTTTAGTAATTTCAATCATTGGAATCACGAGTCAATTGAAGATAGACCACCATGGAAAATCTGGAAGCACTTGGCGGCTGTTTCGTCCTAGTATGGTACTGCTCAGTAATGCGCATCCACGATCCCGCCCCTAGTGAGATTCGAACCAACGACGTATCAGTCTCGCAAGCGAGCGCTTAACCATTAGACCACTGAGACGGCCGACATCCAACGGTGTCTAACTTCAACTTCGTGGATTGGTTGAAGTTAGACATTAACACTGTTGGATGCCGGCTCAGTTGTTTTTTGGATATATTTTTTCTTAATTTATATCATAGTAGTGATATTATGGAAAGCAAAAGTCAAAATTCGATTGATTTACTTATTATGAATTTAGTTCAAGACTACTTCCGTTTTAATTCAATGTAATGATTACTCAATGTAGTATTTGTTTTATTCTCTCGTTTGATATTTTATCCTACATAGTATACGATATTCTTGTATTCGATTGACATGAACTATGCTCTATATGTGATTTGTTATAACTCTAAGTATTTTTCATATATGTGATTTCATCTTAATTATTAATCGAAATGGGTGTACAATCAATATATAAGTGAATGTATTTTCGACTAGGGTCGTTGTCGTGTTTGGGGTTAATAAATCTTCACTTATACCAGTCTTTGTGTTCTTACTTTCGCGTCATGGGAATTGCGGAGGTCCCTCGTTCCGAGTATAAGTGATAAGCGTTTCCGACATAACAATCAGCGAGGACCAGATACAAAACGTAGTGTTAAAATAGCCAAAACAAGCAGCATTCAACTGACAAATTATAACAAGTAGTATTAAAGTAGTAAGTTTCAATTAATATAAAGAATCAAACTAAATTTAGATATATGAACCATTGATTCATAACTTAGTTATCCATCTTATTATACTTCTGGTATTTCTAAGGAATCCTCTGTGATTCACAAACTTTATGAACAACTAATTAATATTTCAACTGAAAGGTATTAAGTTTAAGTCTAAATATGAGCTTTCACGCTGAAAGGAATGTATATATGTAGTTGATAAGTTAAAAATAGGACAAAATTCAAGTCATAGTTACATTTTGACTTATTACTTTTACTCTTAATTGATTGTTCATTATCTAATCAGTAGTTTAGTCATACTATTCTAGTTGATAATTTTGATTCAGTAGTATTATTCATATATTCAGTTAGTTAATAATCTGATCTTCTAAAATTTACTTAATGAGAATTTGAAAATTGATTTCATCAATAGATAATCACTTTGATCATATTCAATCCAGTATGGAATTAGAACTTTTAAAGTGTCATAATAACATGATTGTACACATGCTAGATCATAATTATTTGATTAACTAAAATCAAATTATTGAAATTCTCCATTTCATAACTTTAATAAGCAAAACTTCTTTCTTACTTACTCACTTACGCCTAATACTTCCAATGGAGCATAGGCCACCGACAAACCCACTCTGTTCTAGGCCCTCCTTTCTAGTTCGATTCAATTGTTGTTCATTCTTCTCATGTCTGTGTCCATTTTTCGGTGTAATGTGTTCTTTGGTCTTTCTCTCCTCTTTTGGCCCTGAGGGTTCCAGATGAGGGCTTGCCATGTGACACAGTTGAGTGCTTTTCTCAATGTGTGTCCTATCCACTCCCAACGTTTCTTCCTGACTTCTTCCTCGGATGGGATCTGGTTTGTTCTCTCCCACAGCGAGTTTGAGACATGTCAAAGTCTCTAACCGATGATCACGGTAATCATGAAGATTCCAACAAGTTGGTCCACACCTGCAAATATGAGTCAGTCCAACTGTCACTATCTTCACGGACTGGTTCCATGTTGTGAATTAGCTGCCCTTGATGTCCTACCAGTCTACTCCTGCATTAGAAGAATTCGTCTGCCGAGGCAGATGGTTGTTGAGGACACGTAATACATGTCCCAGCCAACTCAGTTGATGGAGATTTACTACCTCGTCAATAAATTTCCCATCTTCGCCGAGTACTCTATTCTTAACCCCGAAATTGCTTACTTTGTGATCTCAAAATACACGATTAATGCTTCAAAGACACCTATGATCGAATGAAAGTAACTCACGAATATCCTCTGTTCCTAATTTGCGTATTAACAAAGTAAGAGATCAATTACTTATGAGGGGTTTTTTAATAGCTCCCTTCTTTTTTAATATGTACTCACAATATGACTTAGAAAGACATTGAAAAATCAAAGTTGAACCACCTGATTCGAAAAGCTTATCTTCTAGTTATATTGACTGTACTTGGTCGTTATTGACGACTACAGAAGAAAGAAAGTATGTTTTTATTTTATCCAAATCATAAACACAAATTGATCTTATCAAAAACCTATTCCTAGTACTGATAGAATCTAATTACTTGATACCCTAGTTCAACTTTATAAAATAATTCACTTGGTATTGTTTACTTATATCGTCCTATTGTTATTTAAGACTGCAATTGATCAGTCTCTTACAGGTATATCCAGCTGACGAGTCCCAAATAGGACGAAACGTACGTCCTGGATTCCACTGCTAGTCACTATCCATCTTTGTTTATAAAATAATATTTATGATAAAAATTTCTTTAGAAATTAATCAGAAGCTAATTTATCTAAACAGTAAGTATAAAGAAAAAAATAATTTTAGGTCTTTTCTTAAAAAGAAAAGTTAGTTCAACAAACAAATAGAATAACTAAAAGCTACCCTTGAATTTTACTGAAATTATAAGCCAAATATGTGATTATTAATGTTGCATAGTTTTAATGGTAAGACTATAATTTATAGACAACCTTTGATTGACGCTAGAGTGAACTTGAGAGTATCCATCTAATAACTACGACTAAATGAGGGTTATAAACTAGTGTGGGGAATTCGAATTATGATTTACAGTTGATAGTTAAAGTTAGGAATTAGATTTAGGGTATTCATCACGAAATGACATCAGCTATAATGCTAAAACTCTATTTACCCGAATGAATGGGTGAATTTCACTTCAAAATCGGAGACCTGTTATCTTATACGTGATTGGTTCGTCCATAAATTATAGTCTCGTTGTTTTAATAAAACAGAGAATATTTTTCATATTTTATAAATATTTGTCTTTTTTTAACTATGAACTCTTTTATTTTTAGAAGGAATTTTTTGTGGAGATTTTAGTAATTTCAATAGTTGAAATCATGAGTCGATTGAAGCTAGATTACCATGGAAAACCTGGAAGAACTGGACGGTCATTTCGTCCTAGTATGGGATTCCTCAGCAGTGCGCATCCACGGTCCCGCTCTACTCGAGATTCGAACCAAGGATCTGTCAGTCTCGCGCGCAAGCGCTAAACCATTAGACCACTGAGCCGGCATCCGTCTTTTATTTTTGTTTGAGACCCGATTTTGTAAACTTTACAACGAACGATTTACTTTTAAGATTAGAAATAATAAGAAACAATTTAAGATGTATATCAATGAATGACAACAATAGAATGTATTGTTGACATTATTAAAATAACTAAGGAAAGTCAAATTACTTCTATAGATTTTTCATTAGAAACGTAAATTGCTATTAAAAAAAAGTAAAGGACAAGCCCCTTGAAATGTAGTTGCATCTATGGTGGGAAGCTTACTCATTGACTGATGAATTAATTCTACTTTGAGGTGTCTATTGATTGATAAATGACCTGATTTAAAGATTTCTTTAGATTCTCTAGAATTCTTTATTTTGTCTCTGAGTATTATTTTAACTTCCACAAGTTAAGTTAATTTCACTTATGATGATGTTGTTTTTGTTGTTATATTTGAGGATCTTGCTTCTTTCTTTGTTTATGTTGAAGCCTACTGATGCAGAGACTGTTGCTACACTAATTGTCTTCATGTGCATCTGTTCGCGTGTATCGGATAGAAGGCCCATTTCATCTGTGAAGTTCAAATCATCTAATTGATTCTGAGCCGTCCACCAGATGTCGAGGTCTCCATAATCCAGTCAACCACCAGGAAAAAGAGGAAGGTGGAGAGTAGGCAGCCTTATCTGCCTCCGGTCCTTACTTGGAATACATGTGTCAGCTGTCCTCCATTCACGACTTTATACTGTAGTCCGTCGTATGAGTTCCGGTTAATGTTGACAATCTTCTCAGGAACTCCATAATATCGAAGAAGTTTCCATAATGTTCTCCTATCCACACTGTCAAGCGCCTTCTCATAATCAATGAAGTTGATGTATAATGATGAGTTCCACTCAACAGATTTTTCAACGATAATCTGTAGTGTCACAATTTTGTCTGTGCACGACCGATCCTTATGGAATCCAGCCTGTTGATCTAGAAGTTGAGCGTCTACTGTGTTTTTCATCCGGTAATCTATAATATGTTATTTCAGTTATGAAAATAATTAATAGCTAATATTTTCTTGTATTCATAACATTATATGGTGTGACTGTGTGATATGATATTATCTATACACAAAAAATGATACAATGGAATGCCTTCACTTTTGTGTCGCTGTTACATTTAACATCGTTCTTTTATCAGATAGTATGATATTGAATGAATATGGTATTCACTATGATGATATAATGATTCTGATAATTTTTTTTTAAAATGGTTTATTCGTAATGAGAAAAATATGGTTTAGCAATGAATCACATTTAGACTTAAAAGAGTGAATGTATCGATTAATATTGAACTAATGATCTCACCCAGTTGATTTTAATTGAAAATGGTAACTATCTGTAATAGCCAAGTTTCTTTACAGTGGCGTTTATCACTATGTATGAAATAAGTACTTAAATGTTATGGAAGGAAATAAAATTAACCTTTTCTGAAGTTACCAACTCGGTAATCCCTTTAATAAATTGTATACTCTAACTGTTAAAATAATTCTTAACTTCATTTTGATCACTTTTTGTATAAATAGGTGATATTCAGTTTTGATGAAATGCAAATAATTTGAGTATCCTTTATATATTGAATAAACAAATATAAAATCTGATGACTGGAATTAGACTACAATCAGTTATGTTTTAATAATCCAACCATTTGGTCTAGAGGTTAGGCATTCGCGTGTGAGACTGATAGGTCCTGGGTTCAAATCACTCGGCCAGCCACTGCTTCCAGGTTTTCCATGATGGTGTAGCTTCAATTGACTCATGATATCAACTATCAAACTTACTATAATATCCACAAAATCCCTTCCTGATATTAATCAGCATATAATCACTAGTGAATGGCTTCAACAGGTATTTCCTGCTGTTCTAGTAAGAAGTAGTGACCAATGGAGTTGAACTGAGTCTGTTGTGAGATAGTAACTTACTGAAGACAAAGGTGAACGTGTCGCTGAATTTCGTGAATTAGTTGAAGTTAGACATTAACACCGTTGGATGATGACCGTCTTAGTGGTCTAGATGTTAGGCATTCACGCGCGAGACCAACAGGTTCTGGGTTCGAATCTTGCGAGATGGGATTGTGGATGCGCACTACTGAAGAGTCCCACGACAGGACGAAACGGCCGTCCAACTCTTCCAGGTTTCCAATGGTAGTCTAGCTACAATTGACTCATGATCTCAACTATTAAAATATCAACTATTGTTTCAATCCCATTCAGTTCTTGAACGTTTCTCTCAATTTCAACTATTATCCAAATATACTAAGACCGTTTTGTTAGAAAAAAGTATTGTTTCTTATTATCCCATTATTCTTCAACTACTCATCTCTATTCGACGCGAAAAAAATAAACTTGGATGAGCAGCTGACATAGAGAAGGGATGTTAGTTGGATTTCAGAGAATGAATGAAACACCAAAACCCGTATTTTGTGCTAACTGGAACTCTTGAAGAAGGTATATCTGCAGTCTTGAAGAAAGTGATAGTTCCCGTTGGATTCGAACATACATTACCACTGAACTATATGACGATGTGTGTATATCATTCATTCGTACAGCGGATATTTTCAACATTTGATGATTTTAGTGAAACTGGAACTTACGAAGTAGTATAATTAATTATCTTAGTTATTAAAGAGAAAGAATATAAATGATGTCATTAGGCAGATTGTCTATCAACATTGACTTAAGCCTATGAATATAATATTGATGACATCTAATAAAATTATTAACACATTATATATCATACATTGAAATTATTCTTATTATTATCACTTGGCATGGTTAAAAGTTTTTCAGCCTACATCATTAGTAAATTATAAGTCAGATAGATAATGTCAAAGATTAATCAAAATGCTACTAATAAACAACAGGAATTTTAAGTAGTGTCCAAATTTTGTAGATTTACTCAGTAAATTAAGATAATTTTTGCTGCCAAAATTATTAACGCAATGTTCATATCTCTACCATAATAATAATAATAATAATAATAATAATAATAATAATAATAATAATAATAATAGAATTCATGCCAGTTTATCGGCATGATCAGCTTGATATAAGTAGTAACATTAAATGTAGAGAACAAACATGTGATATAAGGTCAAGATCGTGGATGTACACTGCTGAGAAGTCCAGCAATAGAACGAAACAGCCGTTCAGTGCTTCCAGGTTTTCAATAATGGTCTAATATCAATCAGTTCATGATCTCAATCAAAATAACACAGTTGTTATTATTCGAAGGTTTAGGGCTTTTCCGGGCCTATTTTTCGATAGTCGACCCAGTTTTATTATAAGTGCTAATTTTATATAGCTATATATGTTTTATATGATAGGTATCAATAATATCTAAATACTTTGTATTAGAGAACCGTATTTTTGTAACGTAAAGTTCAAATGTACCACACCATTAATTTACAAAATTACAAGTCATCTTCAAACTACATTCTGAATAGTATAAACCTGCTTATCAATCTATTCAGTTGACCAGATTATTGTCAAAATTAATATATATCTATATATATAAATGATTGATTTCATTGAACTGTTAAGGTAAAAATTACTACTTAAGTCAGTAGTAAGTAAATAGAATCAAATTCATGTAACGGGATAAACATGAAAATATTTACATATATTTTTAATTGTATTTACATGTAATAAAATCTAATATACAAAATGAATATGACGAAATCCAGTACGTATATCTATCTATCTACCTACCTATCTAACTAGTTATTTATCTATGTACCTATCTATCTGTCTATCCATATATATATATATATATATATATATATATATATATATATATATATATATATATATATCGAAAATGTATATAAATGTATAATTCAGTTATCTGATATCCATTTCAATAATCATTCCGCCTTTACAATAGTAGTGAAATATGTTACTTAATCATAAATTACATTGGTATAATTTATTATTGTATATTGTTCAAATTGGATTATTAATAAATGCCAAGTTAGTTTAATATACTGACTGCAGATATTTCCCTTTATTTTTTTCATAGAATAATAAGTAAATTCTTCTTTATAATCTACTTAACTTTTTTTCACGAACATAACAGTTTTGAGTATATTCATTGAGGTTGGATAAAACTTGTGCTAGGATTTAGTTTAAATCTATGGTTTGTTAATCAAATAATCAGGGTTAAGTGATCACCGAACAGTGCCCACTGTCATGAGTCTTGGTACTGAAAAACTTGTATCAGTTAGATTATACTATGCCTACTGGTATAAATAAAACAACAACGAATCAATCTAAATATCTTATTGACAAGACATTAGTTGAAGTTTAATTATCTCAGTGGTCACATATCAAACTGTGAACCTGAGTGACGTGGGGTCAGAATTCCAAAAGGAGTATCAGATCTCTCTATACTGAAGGTACAGCTGACTGACCAGTGTCAGTTAGAATGAAATTGAGATCCAGGTTCGCTAAAAATTATCCCCAACCATCGAATTGTTTTAACTGCATTTTTTGACCGCTATGATAACAATCGAATAAAAATCTTGGAGCTTGGTTTTGTGCTAGCTGACAATCATCTTAAGGAAGTATTTCCAGTTTTGAATGAACCGATCCTCCGTATGAGATATGAACCTATGTCATCCAGCTTCATAGACCAGGATGCTACTAATGAACTATTCAGGGCGCTAATGACCATCTGCCTACGCTTGCTAGTCACTCTATACAATATACTCCAGTAAACAATACAACACCTTCGTTTTAAAAAATTGGACACTAATAGGGTAATAAGTAAAAATGATAAACTTATTGATGAGGTTATGAAAGGTAACTAACTATACTTACTAAGATTCAGTCGATAATTTAGCTGTTTGTACTAGTAATCAGCATTAGAGTAGTCTGAAACAAGGCTTAGAGAGATTCACTTCGTATTGTTTACTTGAATCTTCCCATTGATGTTTAGGACTGCAATTGATCAGCATGCACATATGCCAATAAGAGACTGATCCAATTCAAGTGAGTTTAAACTTCACCCCATTGCACAATCAAGTGGCTATCAAGACCCAGTAGCTAAGTGGATAGCATGATGGCGTTTGGGGCGAACGGTTCTGGGCTCGAGTCCTGGAGTGGACGTCAACTCATGCAAGTACATCCAGCTG
Source organism: Schistosoma haematobium (assembly GCF_000699445.3). Taxonomy (NCBI): domain Eukaryota; kingdom Metazoa; phylum Platyhelminthes; class Trematoda; order Strigeidida; family Schistosomatidae; genus Schistosoma; species Schistosoma haematobium. The sequence goes on along the minus strand of NC_067199.1, from coordinate 7,389,195 downwards.
ACGAGTCCCAAATAGGATGAAACGTTCGTCCTGAATTCCACTACTAGCCACTATCCACCTTTGCTTGTAATGCTTAGAGAGGCTTAATTAAACCATCACTTGAACTTATGAGGCTGATGATTTAGTTTAGTAGTTGTATCGAGCGTTGCACACCATAGTTAAAATATATGAGGTGAGATACATTCAAATCAGCCTCGTTGATACAGATACATGCATTCTTTCTCTGCCTTTAAGTAGTCAAATTTGATAGTTGTTCCATACCATAAAATTGTTCATTTCTATTCATTTCATTCACTAATTGTTTTTTAACGAAATTCGTTATTTGATGGAGTTTTGTTCTCTAAGCTGGATGGTTTGGTCGTAGAGCTTTCATCGCTCTTCTGAACGACATAATCAGCGCAAACTTTATCAAAATCATCCACCTGAGCTATAAATCTTCTCCACCATTTCGAAATTCGTTCTGTCCAATTTTTGAGTTTCATTGATACTATCATTATTTTGACGCCTTTGTTTTTGAACTTGTTAGTTCTCTGAAGTTCTACTGACATCCCTTGTAGTAAGTTAGAGATAAATGTTCGAGTCACCTAAACTAGTGGTCACATTGCAACTTGGTCTATAACATTCGATCTATACTAAAAAGGACCTGACACGCATGACATTGATCACCACTCAGTGATCAATCAATTGTGAAGATATTTGGTTTATCTATGTTTTTTACTTTGAACAGTTAGTCAGTACATATTGAACTGCTATATTATACTCACCATTTGATAAATAGACGGATATAACTCATCAAACAATAAATATGTTTTTCATATTTGTACAGAGATACTATCAGTCATCAAACGGCTGGGAATAATAACAATTTCAGAATAGATGATTCTGTCAATAGACTAGACAATTACATTCCCCATAATTAAACTAAATCTTTATTTATTCAAAGTGACAAAACTTTCCATCTAAGTACAGTTAAAAAACTTTGTATTTTATCAATCTATTCGAAATTCAAGGACCTATAGTCCAAGTATTTTTATACTTAAAGTTCTAATGTCTAGTTATCCTACTCTGCTTACTATTTTACGTGTGCTAACAATGAAACGTTTTCTTTAGTCATTACTTACTGTAATCTCATTTTTATTACATGAATTCACGTAGTTCATTCCTTTTGATTTGAATGAAAGGATGTTAAAATTTTATTAAAAAGTTTAAGTGGTATTAAAATAACCTAAGCACAAAATGGTTCGATTTGATAAGAGTACATTGAAGATGTTATGCCCCGATAAGAATAATGAGTGGTAATTTTTGGGATTCATTTGTGGACCAATACTATACGTATATTTTACCATATAATTGTTACTTAACTATACTACTCTTATCGATTAAATGCTGAATATTTCTATGGGAGTCGATTGACTAACTCATCGATTAAATGTTTAAAAATACTTCCATGGCAATATCGATTATATATATATATATATATATATATATATATATATATATATATATACGTTTGAATTGTGTTTTGGGGCTCGCTCATTTCTGCCTGTTTGCAGAATATACTTTCCCATTCCAAGCTTGGACTTCTCCCTCTAGTTAGCGGGGCTGGGACGCATCAATAACTATCTTACTGGTCTTTGGTCACTGAGTCTTTGTTCTCGTTCGCAGATTAACTTCAAACCTAGCAGAAGAAAATTATGCCACTTCATATAAGTCCCAAAATTATGATTGGTAAATTTCAAACAACAGGATGGGGTTGTAAAAATTGTTAAATTTCACTAAAGTCATGAACCGATATAACCCACTTAATTACCTACACCTGTTACCCATAGGCTGCCCTATCTCAAACAATCCTTTCTAGTTCTTTCCAGCTATTATTCATCCTTTTCATATCTACTTCTATTTCCCAATGTAATGTATTCTTTAGCCCTTTTCTTTTCTGCTTCCCTTCAGGGTTCCAAGTTAGAGCTTGTCTCGTGATGCAGTTTACTGATTTCCGGAATGTATGTCCTATCCACTTCCAATGTCTTATCCTAATTTCCTCTTCAGTTGAATTGATATAAGTTAAACCATTATTGAAAATCTGAAAGTACTACTTTGGAGTCTTATAGGGTGAAAAGGTTGCCCAGTGCCTTCAAGCTTTTAAAGGTGATTGAAATTAGATCAATTCATTATTTCAATAAAATTTTCAGATAGTTTATTTCATTATTAAGTTTTACGGGAGAATAAAATCAATTAAAACCAGAGGGGACTAGATAGCCATTTCATTACAATAAGAGGTTTCAGTGATCTAAGACTAACTCGATCCTAGTACTTTCAGTTTTGATGAACATTTTGATAATCTTAAACTACAGGACTAAAATTCTTCATCAGTTTCTAGTTCTTCAATAGAAATTTTATGACATTGTATGGGAGTGTGATTATTACTGATTATCCGAATAGAAATTAAGTTTCACTATCTTGATTGAATGTTTGATCATGTTTGGTCAGATTTCTAGAGGTTTTATTGCTTTTTAAATGGTATCCGGTTAAGATGTTTGTATCAGTTTTTAGTCAGTTATCATTACGGTTATATCATCACTTTTTTCAAACCAATTAAAATGTCATAAACATACTTACCATTCAAAACCAAGGAATTATAAACTGTTACATTGTAGTCATTCGTTACACTGGACTAATGAACGTGTTTCATACGTAATTATTACATACCTTCATTTTCCACTGAAACTACATTGAATTTCAAGTATTTAGCTGGACTTTAAGGGTGCTAAGAATTTTTTGTATCACACTTAGACTTACCGCCTACTATATGCTATTCAATTTATATTAGCCCTTAATGACAAAATAAAATTACTTATGACTTAACCAAAAAAGCCTAGGATACTGCTATCAATCTAACAATACAATTCATTTGTTGGATAGACTTAGCTAATGAGAAAATACCATTAAGATTATATAGTTTACATCACAGATTAGTCTTAAGTAGGTAAGGTTTGAAAAATAAAAAACACTAGATATCTGTTTCTTCCTAGTGCGAAAACCTTCAATCTCAGAAAGAACTGAATCCAGAACCTAAAATTATGGCTGGGATTTGTCTATCTTTTGACCACAGCTTATATTCACTGGCTAAATGGTCGCCTTGATACCTGGAAATTTTGGGTTTGACATCTAGTGAAGTTGTGAATGTACACTTCTGAGCAGTCTCATACTAGACAGAAACAAAAGTCCAGTTCTTCTGTGTTTTTAATGCATGTCTGAAATTAGTCTAAGTATCATCGATGAACAAGGAAGATCGGATGCAGACGTAAAGACGAGGATTGGCAAAACAAGGGCCTCATTTCTACAGTTGAAGAACATATGGAACTCGAAACAACTTTCAACCAATATCAAAGTCACTATCTTCAGTACGAACGTCAGGACAGCCAGTTCTACTGTACGGAGCTAAAACGTGAAGAACTACTACAGCCATCATCAAAAAATACAAGTATTTATAAATAGTTGTCTACGCAAAATACTTAATGTCCGTTGGCTGGATGCCATTAGCAACAGCCTACTGTGGGAGTGAACACACCCGCTTTCAGATGAAGAGGAAATTAGGAAAAGAAGATGAAAATGGATGGGACATACATTGAGGAAATCATCAAACTGCATCACGAGGTAAGCGCTAACTTGAAATCCTGAAGGGAGGTAGAAAAGATGAAGGCCAAAGAACACATTATGTCGGGAAATAGAAGTAGATATGAAAAGGATGAATAACAACTAGAAAGAGCTGGAAAGGATTGTCAAGGACAGGGTTAGATGGAGAATGCTGGTGGGTGGCCTATACTCTTGTTAATTTATAATCGATATATCACTATATAATTATTATATAACGTATCTACTCGATGAGTATTAATTCATCAAATATATATATACATTAGTTTAGAGCTATGATGGTAACATTAGCATGTATTTTAACACTAATAAACTGATCAAATCTATCGGTGACAATTTGATTTGATTCAAATCTTAACAGTATAATGAACTTCCATCTACTCTAAAACTTAGTAATTTGAAGGTATAAATATCGCGTTTTCTTATGAATACATTAGATTACATATTTAATCGGTCTACTTATATTCATCTTAAATGAAACGTCGGTTGTTGTTTTTTTTCTAGAACATTCCATTTACGATCATTATCAACATATCGTCTTTTATAGTTAGTAGTAGTCATATATTAGAAACTGTATCATTAATTCAATATATAGAAGATTAAAAGTTATATCATATATAAAGATATTAGTCGTATTAGTTATTCTCAATGTCATGTCATATACTTTATAAGCATTCTAGTGTTGAACAAAACAAAGTTAATGGATTTGTAGTTTCTTGCACAAATAATAAAAATAGTCAGTTATTATCAACGTAAAGTATGATGTAAATATGCGACGGTTTAAGTTCCCAGATTACATTAGTTCGACAAGATGAAAGTAAAGAGATAAATTGTAAATGAATCAAAACAATGTCATTATAACGATAATGAGAAAGACTTAATACTGAAAAAATAGTGCAAGACAGAATGAAAATGTACAAATGAAGGAATAATGGAACTTAAGATCTAGGATAAGATTAAGAGTAAATGTATTTACACCAATATGACTGATTCTGAGAGTTCACAGGCTATATATAATTTTTCTAATAACAGAGTGCAATGAGATTTACTTATTAAGTGACTAACTTAATCTTTTCTTGTAGTAACCGACATAGATTAAATGTATTTAAACTATAAGATATACTAGAAGATTTATCTACCTCTTTTCTCGACCTTACAGTTCATGACATCTTCCTTTTCGAATCAGATAGATATAGGATGTTTGAAATGTTCCTCTTGTTATAAAATGGTGGAAATAGACTTTCTAAAGATGATGAATATATATAAAATTTCTACATTACAATAAATTTATATGTATTTTTATCAGAAGGGGTTTTGTGGATATTATAGTAATTTCAATAGTTGAGATCATGAGTCAATTGAAGCTAAACCACCATAGAAAACTTGAAAGCACTGGATGACTGTTTCGTCCTAATATGGGAGTCCTCATCAATGCTCACTTACAAACCCGCCTCACGAGATTCGAACGAAACGACCATCCAGTGCTCCCAGGTTTTCCATGATGTTTTAGCTTCAATTGACTTATGATCTCAACTATTGAAATTATATGTATTTGTTTAAGTGATTAAACATCTCATGGTAAAACCACTTATCATACAGTAAAATGTCGGATAAATGGTGAGTATTAATTTTTTTTTAAAATACCATTATTTTAATCGTAAAAATTGACTCAGGCGGTTATTCACTTTTCCAATAGCTTCACACGTCAGATTGACTGTGATTAAAAATAAATAACATACATCTGTGACTTCTTCGTGTTACTCATGGGAAATCCGGACTACCATACTATTGATCAATGTAAACTCTAATAAAACGTAAAACCACCCAAAGTTAAACGAGCAACTTAAATCATACTTTTTAATCAGTAAAATATCTTATTAATCGAATCTCTTCCATCCATTATTGTATTATGGATACATTTATAAAATCCCATTATTTATCCTTCATTATATTTTACATTTTAGACCATACCATGTATCATATAAACCAGATGAAACTATTATTAAACCATGTCGATCCGGTACAGCGCATTGTATGTTTGGTGATTGTACAAAAATCTGGCTTAGAAAAAATAAACATGTAGATATTATTATTGAATGTCAATGTTGGCCTGGTTATTCTGGTGATTGGTGTAATATCTATCCATCTGAACATAAACATTGGGATGGTTTACTACGTACAGAAGATAAAGATGAAATTACTCCAATTATAAATGCTAAACATACTACACCTTATACTACTTTGGATATATGGCATGAACAAAGTCTTCAATATGCTGGATATTTAGTGAATAAACATCGTGAATCAATTGAAGATAGATTAAAGAATAAGTTTCTTGTATTTCATAATAGTTTGTCAAATAATCTTGGAAACAATAATGTACCAAGTGATCAATAAAGTTTCACATGTTTACTCACAATAGAATTGCTTACGTTTATTATCCTTTCTACTTAGGCTGTCATTATCTGTTTACAACATTTGACTAGGTTAAAATCTTATTTGTATAGACCTTAATTAATCCAATGTAATTAATTAGTCAGTATCTGCTTCTCTATTTACATTAATCATAAGCAAATATATCTGTAATTTATAGTTTATTGTATAACTATTTCCTATGCTTTATACAAATAATTTACACTTGAATTCTTAGATTTCATTTGTATTTTGGTTTAGGTTAGGAGTTAGAAAGGCTAATCCTTAGGCAAACTTTATAGTTCAGAGCCTAATAAACAGACTTTTACTTGATAAATGAGTTTGATTATTATTATTGTTGTTGCTAACCGTTAGGTAACTTTATGGATTACTGAATCGATTTCATTCATTATAAGTAATATAGGTGTTGAAAATATATCGTTACATCAGTATATACTGTTCAATACAGGAATATGAGAATAAGTAGTGTAAATCTCTAGTGAAGTAGTATGTGTTTTTCATTTATTATATTACTTTGACGATATTAGCCACCTTCGGCGAGACTATAATTTATGGACGAACCAATCAGATATAAGATAACGAGTCACGAATTTGGGCGCGGAATTCATCTATACATTTGGCTAAATAGAGTTTTGGCATTATAGCTGATGTCAGTTCGTGATGAAAACCCTAATTCTAATTTTTAACCCTGACCATCAACTGTAAGTGAGAATTCTGACTGCTTTTTAACCGTCATTTAGTCTTAATTAGTAGTTATTCACTCTCAAGTTCACTTCAGCGTCGCTCAAAGGTTGTCCATAAATTATAGTCTCACCCCACCTATTTTTACTTATGATTACTTTAATCAAATCTAGTTCGTTCAAATTCAATAAAATAGCATAAATGTACATGTTAGTGCCATTCATTTACAGTATTTAGATAAGTACACATTAACATAATTATCCACAATCTTAGTGGGTGAAATTCGGTCAATACTGAGGACTACTGCTTTATAACTGATTCATGCAAGTACTACTCTACAGATAAATAGAAACACATCTAACTTTGATAATGACCTGAGTCTAAATACCACAGAGACCACTGGTTTTCTTAAGCTAGTAGATAAGCTGTGTTAATATGGGCATATTACTACGAAAAGCTTAAAAACTCCTCACAGCCACTTTAATTTAAAAACACAATCGTTCAAGGTTATGATCACTCTGTTTCCTAATTGGTAGAATTCCATTAACACTAAATTTATGCGTTCTTTTATATCCTCCCTTTAGCTTATTTTCCTTTTTCCTTGTCTTGTGAATTCTAAAACAACCACTGATTTTATAACCACAGGTGGATGGTGACTAACAGTACTTCTGACTTAAGGCACTATCGAGGCGATCCGCAGAGGATGCATAAATACCAATAAGAGACCGATCAAATGCAACCCTAAACGTCAATGGAAAGATCCAAACAAACAATACAAAAATGAACTACTGATTTTATCTCAAAAGATACCTTTCTCTGTATACTACTGTAGGAAAGGAGAAATCTAAAAAAATATGCCACGTTTTGGAATGTAACCGCTTACCAACCTTTCTATCTTCTATTTCATCATCTGGATAATCTTCATTAAAATCATGAACCAATCAGTATCAGATTCCATTAGGCTAGTAAATATTACAGATTGATACAAACATGTTAGACATTTAAACTGCTATAACTTGTGAACCTGTGTGCCCTGTTTATTGTATAACGCAACGATACCGCCAATTAGAGAACAGTGAATTATCGATCGGATCAATGACTCATAAAACCCGTACGAGCAGTCTAGAGTTCTTTTATCGGTCCTGCTTCCTGTCTAGTCCAGCCAGTTAAGTCAAGAACACAAATCTCAGCCTCTGCGGTATGAATCATATATTTCAAACATACTGGGTTTATATACCAATCAAACAGACCACAACGTACCATAGAATAGAAAATAACATTTGTACAAGATTTAACCAAATGTGGCTGTGAATGAGGGAGGTAGTGATTAGTAGACAGGGAATAATTCAAGAATGATAAATCGTATAATAATAGTTCATAGGTCAAAACAAAGCTCATGATAAGAGGGACATGAATATGAATAGTTTGGTTATTTAACAATTATACGATAAAAATATACGTATAGTATTGGTCCATAAATGGATCCCAAAAATTACCATTCACTATTCTTATCGAGATATAACATAAACCTATTTTGGTTTTTAAATAAAGCGTTTTAGGGTTGAAGCTTCTCATAAATGTGATATTTTCAATGTTAACTTTAAAGTATCTACCTTGAATTTATGTAAGTCTTTGAAATCGCCCAGTAATCGCAACAAAACCTATAAGTAACACATTATTTTCTGTTTTGTTAGTAACTTATATGTTTGCCATTAAACAGTTAGGATCAAATTGCAAAGAACCCTAGATTTAGATTTTACATTAGTCAGTACTTATTATCAAATCGTACGGATAATCTGAATGAAACTAGTATTTCTCAAAAGTTGAAGATCATTATCATCCAGTTTCACATTCTTAGAAGTCATCATAAGATTAATAATTCAGTAATTAATCACTGTCAATCTATTTATCTATCACTGAAAAATAACAAATGCCACATTTCTTTTTACTGTTAAGTGTTGATCAAATCCTGTCAGTTATTCTTCTCAGTATAGTCAATGGGATTGAGTGTTATATAGTAAAGACCTACCTATGTCATAATTAAAAACAATCAAAAGATCTCAGTCAACATTAAAAACTGAACAATATTCATGATCGATTGATGTAGATTATGTTGACTTTAAACTTTCGACCTGAGAATATTATTTCTTCATGGGTCAAATAATGCATAACAATTATATTAATTATGTAATATATAGTTAAGAGTCATTCACATTATTCTCTCTCTCGCTTGCTCAACGCAAGATCAAACAACTAAGGTTACCGGATGTGAAAACTTCTTCAACAATGTCCAACAGATTTTCTTTTTAACATAATAAGACTATTTATTTTTAAAAAAACTAGATTAACTTCTAATGAGAGATGAATAAAAGCATTTCTTTCGAATGCCTTCAATAGGAGTGTTATGTCCCAATAAGCATAATGAATGGTAACTTTTGGGATCCATTTATAGATTAATACTATGCGTATATTTTTATCGTATAATTGTTAAATAACCAAATTATTCACATTCATGTCCCTCTTATTATGAGCTTTGTTTTGACCTATGAACTATTATTATACGATTTATCATTCTTGAATTATTCCCTGTCTACTAATCACTACCTCCCTCATTCACAGCCACATTTGGTTAAATCTTGTACAAATGTTATTTTCTATTCTATGGTACGTTGTGGTCTGTTTGATTGGTATATAAACCCAGTATGTTTGAAATATATGATTCATACCGCAGAGGCTGAGATTTGTGTTCTTGACTTAACTGGCTGGACTAGACAGGAAGCAGGACCGATAAAAGAACTCTAGACTGCTCGTACGGGTTTTATGAGTCATTGATCCGATCGATAATTCACTGTTCTCTAATTGGCGGTATCATTACGTATACATTACAAGGACACTCAGGCCACAAGTCAAATGATATTCCGTACTTCTAATCAATAAGTATCGGCAATTATTCATACAGAATTTGATTACTACTGACATTCATACAAGTTACTATCCATTCATTTATTTATTTTTTAAGATCAATTATGATTTAAACATAAATAAAACTGATCTCTTACGTGTTAAAGGAATCATTTACCATGATCTATTCGACTGATATTAATTTCAAGTCAATAATAGTAATAATGATCGAAAATTTAATTTACATGATTATTATCATTACTGTTGAAAAGTTCATCAAAATAATTAATATCTAACCTTGATAATAACCATAGGTTATATAATAATAATAATAACGTTATTCTTTCATTATGAATCAAAGATTTAAGAAACAATTTATGACTAATTATCATACGCATATCCATTACTCGATGATTATAAAAGTAATTTTAATAGTTGAGATCATGAGTCAATTGAAGCTAGACCACCATGGAAAACCTGGAAGCCTATTGTGGAACTCCTCAGTAGTGCGCATCCACAATCCCACCTCGCAAGATTCAAACTCAAGACCTGTCGGTCTTGCGCACGAACGCTTAACATCAAGACTACTAAGACGGCAGGCATCCAATGGTGTAAATGTCTAACTTCAGTGACACTTCCACCATTGTCATCAGTGAGTTACTATCTCACAACAAACTCAATTCAACTCCATTGGTCACTACTTCTTACTAGAATAGCAGAAAATACCTATTGCAGCCATTCACTAGTGATTATATGCTGATTAATATCAGAAGGGGTTTTTGTGGATATTATAGTAAATTTAATAGTTGAGGTCATGAGTTAATTGAAGCTAAACCCATAGTAGGACGAAACGGCCGTCCAATGCTTTCAGGTTTTCCATTGTGGTGCAGCTTCAGTTGACCCATGATCTCAACTATTTAACTTACTATAATATTCGCAAAACCTCCTTCTAATTATAAAAATGCAAAATATTAAGTTTATTCATTTTACCATGGATATGTAATTTTCTAATATAATTTTTCTGGTTAATATCGTAATATATCTTTTAATTCAGCTTATTTGATTTCAGTTGATAGAATCCTTTAATTATGGTTCTATTTTTGTGAACATTTCATGCATAAAACAGATTTTATCTTAATCCTGTCAATGATGAAGTATACTTTTAACAGTTGTCTTTGATGATTCTACTCGAATTCATAATAGTCGAAATTAATTGAAGTAGCTCAACAATAAAGTCTCTGAATGTAAGAAAAATAGGTGGTTCTATAGTTTAATCGGCATCACCTATAAATTTAGCGCTACCAAACCATCCTGTTAACCTTAATTACTTACACCTGTTACTCTCAGTGGAGCATAGGCCGCCGACCAGCATTCTCCAAACCACTCTGTCCTGGGACTTCCATTCCAGTTCTATCCAGTTGTTGTTCATTCTTCACATGTCTGTCTCCATTTTTCGGTGTAATATGTGCTTTGGTCTCCTTCTCCTCCTTTGGCCTTCGGGATTCCAAGTGACGGCTTGTCTTGTGACGCAGTTGGGTGCTTTCCTCAATGTGTGTTCTGTCCACTTCCTTCACTCCTTCCGGAGTTCTTCCTCGGCTGGAGTCTGGTTTGTCCTCTCCCACAGTAAGTTGTTGGTTGGCAGTTGTTTTGAGTTCCAGATGTTCCTAACTTGTAAACATGCTGTTCGTGATTTGCAGATCCGCGCCTTCACATCTGCATCAGATCCACTCTGTTCATCATTGATGCTGTCCAGATATGTAAAGGTTTATACATTTCCCAAATCTTCTCCGTCAATTGTGATTTGATTGGTGCATGCTGTGTTGTATCGGAGAATCTTTCTTTTCCTTTTGTGTATGTTGAGACCTACTGCTTCTGAGGCTACTGCTACACTGGTCGTCTTCTCCTGCATTTGTTGTTGCGTGTGCGATAGGAGAATCAAATAATCTGCGAAGTCTAGGTCGTCCAGCTGCTTCCTAGCTGTCCATCCTGTTTACCTCTTTACAACAACAGAATTTAATAATTATTTTAACTTACTTGAAATCTAATATTCACATTATACACCATGATGTGATTTTCAATTTTGCATTTTACTAAACATACTGATTTTTCGGACAATTTACAAAATTATCAATTTCATTTTTATTAAAACAATTTATAATTGTTGATTAACCAACATTTAAACGATTATTGTAGGCATTTATTCAATGATAAAAATTTCTAATAATTAGATTAGTAGGTAATGAATAAACAATATATAACATTAGTAATTTTAAGCAAACGTGGATAGTGACTAGTAGTGGAATCCAGGACGCACGTTTAGTCTTATTTGGGACTCATCAGCTAGATGTACCTGAATCACAGATTTGATGTTCACTCCAGGACTCGGATTCAGTACCATTCACTTCAAATCCCATCATGTTATCCACTTAACTACTGAGTTCATCTTTGCTTAAAGAGCTTGTGTCTTAAGGCTATATCGAGGCAATCCTCACTCGATACATATATGCCAACAAGAGACTGATCAATTGCAGATCCACAATAGGACGAAACGGCCGTCCAGTGCTCCCAGGTTTTCCATGGCGGTCTAGCTTTAATTGACTCAAAATCTCAACTATTAATTTTACTATAATATCCACAAAAACCCCTTCTGATATTATTCAGCATATAATCACTAGTGAATGGCTGCAATAGGTATTTTCTGCTATTCCAGTAAGAAGTAGTGACCAATGGAGTTGAACTGAGTTTGTTGTGAGATAGTAACTCACTGATGACAATGGTGGAAGTGTCGCTGAATTTCATGGATTAGTTGAAGTTAGACATTAACACCGTTGGATGCTGGCTGTCTCAGTGGTCTAGATGTTAGACGCTCACGCGGGAGACTGATTGGTCCCGGGTTCGAATCTCACGAGGCGAGATTGTGGATGAACACTTCTGAGGAGTCCTTTACCAGGACGAAACAGCCTTCCGGTTCTTCTAGGTTTTCCACGGTGATCTAGTTTCAACTGAATCACGATCTCAGCCGTTGAGATAAATTTTCATTTGATATCAGTTTTTGTTTTCTTTTCTCTCTTTTTATTATTAAAAAACCTAAATTGTTTTTCTATTTTGAACTACCAGCCAATTTTTCTTAATTATATCACTAGCAGTTTATTTACTCAGTTTAGTTTACCTGGATTATTATTATCATTATTCAATAATAAATTTCCGCATATCTTTTGACGTTATGTAACAAGGATAAGATATTTCTTTAACTTCATTTCATAAACAAGATAAACAATTGTGTAATCTTAAATGAGATTTCTTATTGCCAAAATGATTATCTCAGTTTTTTGAAAGAATGAATATCGGTGAACATAATAATAATAATAAAAGTCAGTTAGACGACGCTAAATTCCATTGAATGGTGTATTTTATTTCAAAAGTTCAAAAACGTTCTTTAGTAAAATTTATTGAACAGTTAAAATAAAAGACAACTAAATATAATTTATATAAGAGACCAGTTTAGTTTAGTAAAGTTCAACTATTTTGCTTACTTATATACGTCTTTTACCTCTCATGAAGGAGTATATGCCACCAACCGGCATCCAACTCTGTCCCAAGCAATTTCTTTACAGGTCTTTCCAGTTGTTATTCACTTTCTTCATATCTACTTCTAATTTCTGAAACAGTATGTTCTTTGGTGTTCCTCTTTTCTGCTACCCTTCAGGATTGCAAATTGGTACATGCTTCGAGATGCAGTTTGGTGATTTTTTCAATGTATATCCTATCCACATCCCAAGTCTTTCCCTGATTTCCTCCTCATCTGGAAACTGGTCTATTCTCTTTCTTAGTAGACTGTTGATGAAAGTATCTGACCAACGAACATTGAGTATCTTACGTAGCCAGTTGCTTGGAAATACTTGTACCTTCTTGATGACAGTTGTAGTAGTTCTCCACTTTTCAGCTCTATACAGTAGGACAGTCTTGACGTTCGTATTGAAGACTCTGACTTTAAAGTTGGTTAAAAGTTGTTTTGAGTTGCATATGTTTTTCAAGTGTAGGAACGCCGTCCTTGAATTGCCAGTCTTTGCCTTTACGTCTGCATCGGCTCCTCCTCGTTTGTCGACTATGCTGACCTGTTTCAGAGTTTCTCTATTAGGCTTGATTTGGTTGGTGTTCTTTGTGTCGTATTTGAGTATCTTACTTTTTCCCTTGTGTATGTTGAGGCCTACTGGTGCACTAATTGTCTTCACTTGCATTTGTTGATGTGTATGGGATAGAAGGACGAAGTCATCTGCGAGATCCAAATCATCTAGTAGGATCCCAGCTGTCCATTTTATTCCAGGATTCCCTTCGGATGTTGAGGTCTTCATAATCTAGCCAACTAACGGAAGAAATAGAAAGGGTGAAAGTAGGCGGTCTTATCTGACTCCGGTCCTCACTTGGAATGCATCTGCCAGCTGTCCTCCATTCACGACTTTGCACTGTAGTCCTAGACGTAGCAGTTTTCTGGTAACTGACTAAAACCAACTTGATATAATCCACATAGTGTCAGTTCATTTTTATTAGTATCGATATTATAACTTAACTGATAAAATTCTATCAAAATCAAAGGATTAAACAACCGCGATATTGGTCACTACTAACTGATCAATCATTTGTATTCTCTTATTGCTAATTGACATTAGTTAGAGAACTTCTGAGTGAGCAAGGAATCCCGGATATTTGTTTAAGCAAAGCTTGAAATTACCGATCAATGTATGTACCAAAACCTACTTTTACACAAGATGATTATTAAAACTTTTAATTCTCATAACCAACACGATAGATTTAAACTGTGTAGTTACAATGCAACGCTTCACCTTTATGACATCATTTAGGTTTTAATATTACACTTTCGGCTTAATTCAATTTTACTTATTATCATTAGCTCATACGCTTAGAGTTTATCTTATACCTGATGACCTTGTTAATGAGTTAATTTTTTTAGTTTTGGATTTGATATTAGACAGTAATCATTTCGTACCAAAATGGATATCATTCACACATTCGAATAAATCCAAATTGAATGATTTTCATAAATTACCGTATCTAAGCAGTAATTATGTGACTAGTAGTGCTTAATTTGAAGAGATAATCACCCGAGTTCTAGTGAAAAGCCGAGTCCAGTTTAATTTAAACATATTTCATGCAAAATAATTATTACTAATTCCGCTGGATAGTAGTCATGTAATATCATCAATTAACTGGATTTAAACGTGTAAATTATTAGACGTTAACTCAGCACTCTCAAGGTTAAACGCTCAGTGTCAGATCTGGATGTCCCACGGTTCGGTAGTTGCTAAACATTGTTAATATGCAATCTTGAAAACTCATTATTAGGATAAAACAGCTGTTTAATCCTTCCTCATTTTAAAAGGTTGGGTAACTGAAGTTAGTTCGTGATGTAACCCATATAAGTAGTAATTTTTGGCTTATGTATGACTAGGTTTTAAAACTCCTAAAGCTTTAGTGAAAGGCCTTGACTGGTTTAAATTAATTGAGTCAGGAATGGTACTAATATCGCTGATGTCATAGAATGGTCTTTGAGCTATATTGAAAATTGATTGAAGCTGAAACTTGTAACATTGGGTCCCACTTGAGTAAATTATAAACATTGCGCTCACTATAAGGTCTGACAGTCTCCAACTTACAGATATGAATAAGTACTGCCACTACGATTACATATATATTCTTTGCCTCCTAGAATTTAACTTACTTCAGTTTATAATCGATACTCATTTCATATTAAACAATTTCTATAAAATTCATAACTATACTACTAGTGAGCTGATAAAACATAGGGAACTGTAATAAAGTTTCGGATTTTTTCGTCATTATATTGTGAAGAAAACCATTTTGCTAAGTTAGCATTTTCTTGCCGGTTATCGATTCAGCATAGTTCTAGGCTTATATCATGCTAACTCTGGGTATTTATTCAAAAAACAATGAGTTTCTTTCATTCAGGAGATCTTACATACTTTTGTATTTAACGGTAACACAGCTTATATTTTATGTCATATCAATGTATGATGATAGAAGAGGAATACTATAAATTGATCAACTGACTGAGTTTTGGTGTCAGTTGTCTGAAATTAATCAAAATATTGCTTGACAATAAATAGCTCCTCAACAATGTACCTCACACATCTGAGTCAGTAATCAATTCTTGAGGCATCGGGCTTTGTGGTCATAACTTAATTTTCTTAGTTCTCTAAGCTAATATCATGCATATTATCTTCTTGTATTATTTGCTTGTATTTAGCCTTTATTGAATGTAGCAGTTAAAAAATAGGACAGTTATGTGTATAGAAACATGTTTTAGCCTGTTCTATAGAGGAATCCAAGCATTGCTGATATCAGGAATGTTACAACTGAAATAACAAAATGCTAGTAAAAAAAGCTTTTAAATAATTTTGTACTTAAGTTGTTATACTCTGTCATATCCAAAGATTTATCCACAACCATGTTTTACATCAATCCGTCGTAGAATATAGTGACAATAGACACTTTTGGTCAGTTCAATTATATAAAAGTACTGACTCTAACTGTAACGTATGTTTGATGAACAAAATGTTTCTATAGCAACCTAGTATATAAGACCATGCCATGTAAAGAAATGACTGCTGGTTTCGAGTGTATGAGTTATGCAAAAAATGGTCTGAATCTCCTTACTATCTACTAAGAGCTATTTAGTTTAGAAAACATTACAACAACGAAATACCGATAGAAAGAGGCTGATTAATTCAGGCCTGATTCGCATGAATATATGTCCCTTTACTCAAATATAATTAGCCAAATGGCCATAAAATGATCACTTCCCGATGTTTTTACAAGCCAATGGTCTATTTATACTACAATCATTTCATTAAAAAAGAAGTTTCTAATTGATTAACTCCATTGAGTAATTTCCAAAATGAAAAATGTTTCCTCCAATCAAAATGTTGCAACAATGTCAACCAATCAAATCAAAGCAATTACAATTATATAAGCACAATAAAGTAGCCATAAAATCACGCACAAATTATTTCTAATAAAGAAATCTATTTTATTATCAATATGCCTGGACTCATTTCAACTGAAGAAAGTAAAGTTATAAGAAAAATATTAATTCCAATTTATGAAAGTTCTGAAGCTCATAAAGCAATATTATGGTATGTTAATAATCTGAAACTTCCTGGTGATTTGATTATTTTCTTACATGTTATTGAACCTATTCTACCATCTGCTTTATCTGGACTATCAAGTCAATATGAAACATTGCCATATAATGACAAATATCATGTATCTGAAAAAATAATGAATAAAGCTAAATTATTATGTCAAGAACTTGTACATGAAGCAAATATATATGGTATCAAATCGGAAGCAATGATACAAATTGATACAAAACCAGGTCCAGCTATAATTAAAATGATTAATGAACAACATATTGATAATATTATTATGCTTAAACGTAGTTTAAGTTTTATTAAACGGGCAATTACTGGAAGTGTTAGTTCATATGTATTACATCATTCTAATATACCAGTTACTATTCTATCATCAATGAATAATTAAAATTTATTAAAGATAACAAAACTATCAACCTCTTTTTTCAAAAAAAAATAATAAAACGCATTTTCAGTATTGTACGTATATACATATATGGAAAGAGATAATAGTACCACATAGTTCATTCAAAGAAATATTGAAATTGGACAATGAACAATGAAAGCACTTTATTTAAACAATGAAATGATCAACGCCCCCCCTCCTTTTTTGTTTTTGTTTTTTTCTGATTTATTCTACTATACATCATTTTCATTTTACGTTGTTGTCCAAAGATAAATAAATATTTTTATTTATTAAAATATGAATGATGTTGTTTTGTTTTGTTTTTCTTATTAGAATTGACTTGATCCCATTTAAGTTTTTGATTGAGATCGTGTACCGATTGATGTTAGACTGTCATTGAAGACCTGGAAGCATTGTTTCGTCCTATTGTGGGAATACTTGGCATTGCACATCCACAGACCCGTTCGCAGGATTCGAACCTAGGGCCTTCAGTCTCGCACGCGAATGCTTAACCTCTAAACCACTGAGTCGGCATCCACTGGTGTTTATGTCTAACCTTAAGAAATCCATGAAATTCCTTCCAGGTTTTCAATGGTGGTCTAACATCAATCGGTTCACGATCTCAATCAAAAACTTAGTAATCTTCACAACCCTATACTGACCATTTAAATTTGTGAGAGAGAGATATATATGAGAATATTGTCATAGAGTCGTACTAAAAAAGGAATCGATCAAACTAATCTCTTGTAAGGATAATAACATAAATGAACTTATTAAAGTGGAAAATTCTCATAGTGAGATCATATAGTGAAAAGAAAAACAAAATGTTCAGATCGTAAAACTTTATGTAATCTTAGAATATTGAAAGGATTATCTATTTAATTTATATAGGAAGGGGTTTTGTGGAGATTGTAGTAATTTTCGTTTCGTCCTGAGGAGTCCCACAATAGGACGAAACAGCTGTCCAGTGCTTCCAGGTTTTCCGTGATGGTCTAGCTTCAATTGACCCATGATCTCAGCTATTTTAATTTATATAAGTTATGAATAATATGAGCAGCTCTGATAATTGATACACATTTCAATGATTATTGACATAAGCTACTAGATTTCATTGAAATAGAGATGAGGTATTTGTTATTTCTTAATAATATTAGATAACCAACTATTCACAATGCTGGTAATGGTAGTAGTAATAATAAGGATATTGGTAGTACTAGTAGTATTATTGTTGCTACTATTAGGAGTGGTAGTAATAGTAGTATGATGTATGCTACTGATGTCGACTAATATAAATAGTATGTATCGTCAATCGAAAGTAGAATGTCTGGCGGCAAAAGGTTAAGAAAATCGTAAAGAAGAGAATGAGAACAGAAAGTAACTGGTATGAGAACGGAGGAACAACAAAGCATGAGATAATAGATGTATAGTTTGCAAATGAAGTATTGAATGTATGGTTCACATATTTTACCAAGAGATCCTATAATTTTGTATTCAAGTGCATTTAATCGTCTTCGCCTGTGTTCTCGTTCATTACAATAGTAATACTAATGCTAACAGTGATAGTAATTCTACTATTAATAGTAGTATTATTAAAAATTCACTTAGTATTGTTTTACTTATATCTTCCCATTGTTACTTAAGACTGTAATTGATTAGTCTCATGTTGGCATATGTGCATCCTATGCGGATTGCCTCAATATAACCATAAGTCACAAGCTTTTTAAAAAGCTGAAAGATCATCAGAACTTGTAAAAATCTACAATGAATTCCACATAACATTCTTATCTGTAAAAATTTGAATTTAATACATTCTTAATTTTACTTTGATTAGTTGAACTTCTCATTTTATCATGCGATATGATAGAAAAACTTTTTCTGAAATCATTTGATCTTTAACGATCAACTACCATATCATACCATAAATGACCTCAATATTTAAAACTTAAAAGAATAATAGTAGTTAGTTAGTATTAAACTAGTATGTCGTGTTAATTAATACAGAATACTGTAAATCAGTTTATTGATTATTAGGTAAATATCACGTAGATGAAATATAATAAAAATTATGCAATTATCCATTTATTGTAATGGTTATTTAATTCATGGACTTAAACAACAATAAAACTAAAATTATTGTTGGTCAGTTAAGTATCAGAAGGAATTTTGTAGAGATTATAGTAATTTCAACAGTTGAAATCATAAGTCAGTTGAAGCTAAACCATCGTGGAAAACCTGGATGCACTAGACGGCCGCTTCGTCCTATCGTGGGACCTCTCAGCAGCGTGCATCCACTACTCCGTCTCGCGAGATTCGAACCCAGGACCTATCAGTCCCGCGCCAGGCGCTTAATCAACTAGACCACTGAGCCGACATTAACACCGTTGGATGCCAGAGGGGTCAGTGGTTTAGTTGTTTAAGCGCCTGGCGCGAGACTGATAGATCCTGGGTTTGAATCCCGCTAGGAGGGATCGTGGATACGCACTGCTGAGGAGTCCCACAGTAGGACGAAATGGCCGTCCAGTGCTTCCAGGTTTTCCATGGTGGTCTAGCTTCAATTGACTCATGATCTCAACTGTTGAGATCAATTAAGTCTTAAACAGATTCTTACTTCCTTACATAAATTATGTATATTCTATGCTTTGTAATGAACTCTTTTATGCATTCAGAACTACATATAAGATAGGACTTAGGAACTTTATACCTCAGGGTGTGTGCATTACCTTAAGGCCATTGATATGTAGTTCAACGATTCACATTTCGATGTCCATTCAATTGCCCATCATTGATGTGTTACCTAGCATTTCAAAGATAAACCTGTTATTGTAGGGAATAAAATATATAAGTTCAGTCTCTTGCATGACTTTTCAAAGATTTATCTCTTACCTGTGGGGCTCAAATGTTGACTTACAATACTAATGAAATAGTTCTGTTTGGTTAAGACGTTGATAAAATGCAGAGTTTTCTGACCACCTGAATCAAAAATCCAAGAATGTTTGGGATGTGGTTCTCTATCTTCAAATACAAGATGTTACATCAGGATTGGTTTGCGTCATCGCCTAAGTTAATGATAGAGAGTGAAGTAGTTGAATGCGTCGACCTCTTCACTTATCTTGAGAGTATTATCAGTCCGAATTGTTTAGTGTCTGAAAAATCTTCCGACCTCAGTGCAAGTTTATTATGCAACAGTTTTGCTCTGTCCGATATTATAGATGAGAAATATGACAATCAGGGATATAGGATATTCGTAGGTTATTTTCGTTCGATGATGGGTGTTTTTCAAGCACTACTCGTATATTTTGATATCACGAAGTAAGCAATTTCGGGGTTAAGAATAGAGTACTCGGTGAAGATGGGAAATCGATTGATGGGGTAGTAAATCTCCATCAACTGAGTTGGTTGGGACATGTATTACGTGTCCTCAACCACCATCTACCTCGGCAGACGAATTCTTCTAATGTAGGAGTAGACTGGTAGGACATCAAGGGTAGCTAATTCACAACATGTAACCAGTCCGTGAAGATAGTGACAGTTGTACCAGATTGTTGGAGTCCCCGTGATTACAGTAACCAGTGGTTAGAGACTTTGGATGAAACGTCTCGAATTCGCTTGCGATGGCTCAAGTGCATACGTTTTTTGCCTTCCCCAAAATCAAAGCCTATGAATTCTTCATAACTATCATTGGTGTTTTTATTTCATTAATCTGTAAATCCTAGATTCGTATGCTCGATACCTAATCTATTCTAGTACCACTAATATTGTTGCAATCTTATAACATTTCTCCTGCAATTAATTTCGATTACGGGTAATTATTGTCAAGTCCGTCAATTAAATTATTTGACAGGCAATGTTATCTGAGCAGTAACCATTCATCCATCTATTTGCATTATTATGATCAATATCATGTATGCATGATCATGTATACTTGGTCACATGTCACAACCTACACACATATCTCTCACCAACTCAGATGTTAGTCACTTAAATATCGCTCGATGAATCATTCTCTTCTCCATATATGTATGTATGTGCTTGAATCTTATTAATTGATTTGCTTCGCTTCTCTTCGATTCGATTGGATTCGATTAGACCCAGAATCTGTTTCTGTATTCGCTTGTTCACATGCCTCAGCCTCTCTGTTTAAATTCTCTTGATATGCTTGTAACTTTATTATCTATGCTATCCAATAATAAACTGTAATCACCACTTCGTATTACCTTCTGAATTCATATACACCATTGGGATTTATTTAATAACTGTTATCAAAGTAGGTGATTGATAAACGGAGCCGAAGGAATTATTTCGAAGCCAAGCCACTACAACCTCTATTATTGTGGGATTTGGCTTGACAACTTGACTTTTGTGTGTTAATGGGTTATGGCAACTTGAACCGGTGTACACATGTATCAAGTTGTAAGTTGTGATTGATCGATTGACTGACTGACTGGTATTCTGGAAGGATGATTTAGTCAAAAATGAATCTTATGAGCTAGTTGGTTTTTATCGTGAAGAGTTGAATGCCCCTTTATATAACAGCATCAGTACAAAATTCAGACATCAGTAACGTTTGCAAATTCCTCTGCATGTTACTAACCGCTTTTTTGGTGGATAATAAGTTTAATTCGTTATCACTTGTTTTGTCATTGTCTGCACACTTATTTGATTATTTTTCACCTTGACTTGGTTTTTGATCTTTATTTTATTGATTGATTGATAAGCTGAAACTATTTTTACATGTTTATTGATTGCGGAATGACTTCTGTTTCAAGCTTCTAAACATTTTCGAATCTTCTTGGTGTTACCTCTGTCCAATAATTCAACGTTATCCCTGTCAGACATGTGTTCACAATGGTGTACATACCTACTAATACTAAGCCTATGTTCAGCGATTCCTGTTTTCGATTTCTAACAAACTGATATTTCAACATACAACACACAAAGTAGCTACAAAGCAATTAGACTAATCGCATTCGATCATCATTGAATCACTACACAATGATAAGATTAGTTAGTACTTAGTGATTAGCTAATTGTTATATTCTCAATTTTCTTTACAAATATGATACAATTAGATTTACTTTTATTCTTTAGAATTCAACTAACTGATAGTTTCAACTAGTAAGTAGAATCTCAATCATGTATTATCATAAAAGTAAGTAGGAATTAAAGAAGATATCCTATGATGATTTATGCTTAATATTAACAGTTGAGTAGGTTAACTTTAAAAAATCAACATACCACATAAAAACACTAAACAGCTTAGATTACTTACTTACTTACTAACGCCTGTTACTCCCATTGCAGCATAGGCCGCTGACCAGCATTCACCAAACCATTCTGTCCTGAGCTTTTCTTTCTAGTTCTATCCAATTATTATTCATTTTTCTCATGTCTGTCTCTATTTGTCGGTGTAATCTGTTCATTGGTCTTCCTCTTCTCCTTCGGCTTCGAGAGATCCAGATGAGGGCTTGTCTTGTGGCGCATTTGGCAACAGCTTAGATAACTTAATTAAAATTGTGAACATAAATTAGTTCTTTAAGAATAAATTATTTTTTACTGTAGGATATTCAAAACAAATGACAAGTCATTAAAATATCAAAAGGTCATTTTAAAGCTGACAATCTTTGGTGAAATATTTGATCAAGGCACTGTAATTTCAATTTCAAATTATATGTACATATTCCTGGGTAATGAGAATAATTTATTTGGAAACAAAACTTATTATATATGCATAATTATTTTCAATAATTGAATTCATGAGTCGGTCTATGCTAAACCATCATTGAAAATCTGAAAGCACTGAAGAGTTGTTCCGTCCTAGTATGGGACTCCTCAGCAGTGCGCATCCGTGATCTCGTATGTGAGGCACGAACTCAAGACCTTCGGTTTCGAGTGCGAACGCTTAACCCCTAGACCACTGAGCCTACACCCAATAGTGTTAATATTTAACTTCAATAGTTTCATGATTTTGAGCAACCATTGTCTGAGGTGGGTTCCTGCCAATTGCTGATAGAATCCTATCAATCAAGTTACAATGTAGCCACTAATCTGAATAACTTAGAGTCTCTCGTAAGACTGAGAGTTCTGGGTTTGATTCCCGGATACCTGGTCATGTACTCCCAACATTCAGGAGTCCTATACTATGAAAAAACAATTATCCAGTCTTTTAGGTTTTCAATGTTGGTCTAAAATCAGTTCATGATCGAATCTATGGAAATCTCATTAATAGCTATAAATAAACTAACTAGCATTAAATGTATTAAGAATTATTAAATTAGTATCAGAAGAGGTTTTGTTGAGATTGTAGTAATTTCAACAGTTAAGATCATGAGTCCATTGAAGCTAAACCACCATGGAAAACCTGAAAGCACTGGACGGCCGTTTCGTCCTAGTGCGAGACTGATAGGTCCTGGGTTCGAATTCCGCGAGACGGAGTCGTGGATGCGTACTGCTGAGGAGTCCCACAGTAGGACGAAATAGCCGTCCAGTGCTTCCAGGTTTTCTATGGTGGTCTAGCTTCAATTGACTCATGATCTCAACTGTTGAAATTTTTAAATTATTGAAGGCAGCAGAGTGTTTGATAATACTACTGTTGTACTTTGAAAATCCTCCCCAATTTCCCACTCAACTAAACCTAGAACCTAAAGATCCTATTGAGAACATAATTTAATAACCATAATTATTTAATATCTGAATATTTTATTCTTTCATTATATTCAGATGATTCAAATTCCATATGGATCTCCAATAATTTACCATTTTTTTGTATGACAACAAACTAGATGTAAATTTGTATGGTGATTATTTTATTTAAACTCAATGAAAGGAAATATACAATATGAATACAATTTCATTACATATATGTCACACGTATTAATTTACGTGTTAAAAGTACAACATGAATAAATAAAGAATCACACTTCTTTTTAATTTTACCATTTAACTTAAAATTCAATAAAAAAATTTCTATTGTATATCGATATATTTCCATGACATTTGTTAGTAGTATTATACACTTTATATAAAGAACAAAATTGTTTATGAGCAAAATGGTTATTGGCTAGCAGTAGAAGCCAAGAGATGCATTTTATAATATTTGAGACTTGTCAGCTGGATGTATTTGCATCTAAGAGTCGATGTTCACTCTTGGACTCGAACTCAGTACCGTCCGCTTCGAACGCCATCATATTAACCACTTAACTAATAAGTCTTGATGGCCACCACTTGTACAATGGAGAAGATATAAGTAGGCAAGACCAAGTGAAAATTGTTTATATTTGATATTTCATTAAAACAGTATACTATTAGCCATATGATTATTATATACTTTGATAAATGTCGTAATATCGAATGAATTCACCAAACTAATCTACATTTAATAGTTATATAATTAGATATCTAAGTTATCTTTGAATTTATCTAATAAGATAAATTCATTGACAACTGATGAATAAGAGATCAATTGTGCAACGAAATACATAGTCTATCTAGTAAAAAAAAACCGCAAACAAGACATATAGACACTTATTTCATAGAACTTGTTAAACATTAACCTGATTCCCATCAAATTATGTTCACATTTTAGCACTTTTCCATCTATTTGTTTATTGTTCAAAGCATCACTGAAAGTCTACAGGAGTTAGAGTAATGTATTTAACGTCAATTCTGTAGTTCCTATGACCAATCCTTGATTAGGTTATGGATTTACTGTATTTCAAAATCTTGTACTAGACTGAAATGACTATCAAGTACTCACTGTTCGTCATGATTGTCAGTCCATGATGTAACACATATTCAAACAATCGTGTTTCTTATATCTAAGTAGTGAAGTTAAATAAATTATCTTTATCATATCAAGTAGTGAAGCTGAATGACAAACGATCGGATTCACGAGTAGACAACAGTTTTCTCAATACTACAAATGAGCATTATTGATGAATGTCAAATAACACGAAAACTAAATTCAGGATTTTCCTAGTATCTACCTCTCACAAACTAATCATCGTTGTTTGTATTTACACCGATCAACACACAATTTATTTAAAGCAATGAATCAAGCACAGATGACTGGTCAGTGTATGAGTGGGTGTCAACATGAAATAGTATGTGAAAGTGATGAAATTAGAAATGAAACGATAAAACTTCCGATATGATGAATATGAAACATCATATATTGAAACTATTCATCAACTCATTATATGAGGTTGTGAATTCCAACAAATAGTTATCTAATATCAATCTAAGTTCAACACACCTTCCCACACATAGATTTTCTGACTTAAGACTAAGTGAATCAATTGAGTGAAATGCATAATAGTTGAAAATGAAATCACACATCAGATCATATCAGAAAATATTTGATGAGTGTATACATATGATCGTCAGGGTTTTGGTAGAAACATGTAGACAGATGATTTTGTCAAACTCTAATGCTTCAAGATTCAAGTATTATGTTCTAGTTTCTTCTTCAATCTTAATCCGAAAACCATTTTACTAGCAAGTTCTAAGTAGAAGAAGATAAGATTTTCCTCATAATGTTACTTGTAGGCATTAAAAATGTCCGTTGTATGTTGTATAATGGTAATTTATGATTAGGATTTTCTGACAGGCTGAGAATATGAACTTTCTGAGTACATGATAGGAATTATGTTTTCTTTCATATTTTAACTTATTTTTGATTGAGTGACATCAATTGGATAAGAGTTGAATGTCTAAAATTAATGCACAACCATTTCAGTGAAGTTTGAAACTATGCAGCAGTAGGAACTCATAATTCAGACAGAAGTCGAACATAATGCTCTCAAGGTTTTGTCACAAGCAGTTCATCACTCGAAATGATTTTTTTTCTACACGTTTATCAAGTCATTTACCTGATATAAATTCATGTGATTGACTTAACTCCGCATTGTTAGTTTAAGTGTTAATGATACTATCCGATTTCTGAAATGAAAGTAGGTGGTTCGTTGTTCGAACCAGTTATTTACAAGCTAAAGGTCAAACTCCTTTACCTTTAAACCATTAAGGAGTTGTAATCTATTTTTTAATTCTCAATTTCATTCAATTTCACAACTCAATTCTATCACTATCAATTGAATTGGTAGGTAATTACTTTATATACGTAAATACCATCAATTACTATTTCTCAATAGAAGTACTAGAAGCTAGTGACCGATGGTCACATTTCGGATGGTCAATCTAAAACCTGGTATTCGTTCATGAATTCAGTGACTTTTAATCCGAGCCATGTTGGTAGGTCCAGACTACATGGCTTGGGTTCATGAACTAGCCACAATAAGTGGTTGGAAACAGATAGATCTACTCTTTATTTTCTTTCACCTCTTTAATTTCATTATTTCTTCATGAATATTTTCTTATCCAGCCTTCTTCAATCATACTCTCAATGCTTAGTCTTTCTTTCGCTATATTACTGGTGCTACATTTATACCGACTTCTTTACTTATCCATGTTCTTAGTTTCATCTCGTAATGGCGACACGATGTGATAAGTTGCGTTGACGTGAATCTTTTATAGTCTCTATATTGATTTCGACTGACTGACTGAGTGAGTGACCAACATTGATTTGTTATACGATTACTGATTTCTGTAATTCACTTTCATTTTTACCAATCTTGAAGTAACAATATTTTAGGTTCAAACGAATTATTCAATTGTTGTACATTAATGCTAGAGAATACTATCATTCAATCATTTCATTTGGTAAACTGTGCAAATCAATAACGACAAATTTTGTGGAAGGCTGTTCTCTGAAACGTTAATCCTATCATCATTATTTTATAATGTAGCCTATTCTAGCGTAATATTATTGAATTATGTCTCCTTATAGAAAGAAACCATTTGCTATCTGTTTAATTTAATAGTAACAGTTCTATTTATTAAGTTAAAATTATCTTTCAAATGGTATACAGATAATAGTTCTTTCCTCATAGGTATACAAGATGATGGAGATTTAAACAACTTATACCTTTCAGATATTTAATTACAGTTAGAGATCATTTACTTATGTCAACTTAAACTTTCACATAATGATAAATAGAATCTAATGATGAGATGATGGAGAAGATTTGTAGCTCAGCACAAACTTCCGTCTGAAGTTTGTCGTTCAGAAGTAGGATGAAAGCTCTACGACCAAATCATTTAGCTCAGAGAACAAAACTCCATCAAAAGGATCTAATGATTATCTCAACCAAATATGATACATTTCATTCATCGTTAAGTCTTGTCGAATTCACATCTTACACACAAGTCAACTTAACCGAACCGACTGAATTTTTCGAAATATCTATTCAAAACAAGTCCAATTATCTTTAAATAAAATAATTTAATACAAAGTAAGTAATTCATTAACAGAAATATATAATAAGTAAAGTAATAAACGAATAAATACAATAAATTTGTCATTTTCTGTAGCGAAATGAAAAGCTTTATTATGGCCAATATTTACAGATGATGAGACAATTCAATCATCATATAATAATAGTGCGATTCATTTATTACTAACGATTTGATGGTGGTATTATAGATACTGGAATATTTGAATGATGCAATACATATGATGTAACATTTGGCGTAAAATTAAGCTTCCAAAATCCTGAACCACGTTTTGACATTACAACTGCATCAATCTTTCTTTCGTTTATTGTTTTAACTAATGCTGGACCAGGTTTATTGTCAATTTGAATAAGACCTTCAGATTTGATCCCATATTTAGTAGCTTTATGTACCATCTCTTGACATAGATATCTTGCACTTTTCAGGATTTCTTCTGGTACGTGAAATGATGAACCAGCTGGCATCGATTCACATTCATATGACAATGCAGATAACGCTGATGGTTGAATAGGATCAAGGACATGAACAAAAATAACCAAATCACCATCACGTTTCATATTTTCTTGATACCAATCTAATGCTTTCTTCGACTCATTGCTATTATCTAATGGAATCAACACCTTTCTTAATACTTTGGTAGTTTTTGGCGAATTGGATCCAGTCATTGTTAAGTTATTTTATTTGATTCAACAAAGTAGTTAGTTCTCTTCAATCTATGTTGTTTTCATTGTGTGCTCACATTGTTTATATACTTGAAAATGAAAATACTCATTGGCTAAAAAAAATGAGTTGAGTGGTATTTGGAAAGTATATGACTGGTCATTGTTCAGAATTAACTATCAAGGTCAAACAACACTTAAGATACTGTTTATAACAATGATTGGCATAAAATTAAATGTCTGAATGTTTGTTCATTAGTTCCTTTTTGGATTGGTTAATATTGTATTAGGTTTTTCTAACACAGCAATAGCTTCGTACAAAGTTATCAACAATCTTTTAACTTCAACCTTGAATAATAATGAAAACGTACCATTTATTTTTTTGTTTCAGTACTTTAGTAAGTTGTTGTAAAATCTTATAATTTAAAGATAAATCATTTCTCGGGTTCGAATCTCACGAGAGGGATCGTGAATACGCACTGATGAAGAGTCCCGTACTAGGACGAAACGGCCGTCCAGTGTTTCTAGGTTTTCTATGGTGATTTAACTTGGATTGATTCAGGAATTCAACTATTAACAATCTCCACAAAAACCCCTTTCTGATATTAACTTTAACTTGAATAGTCACTATAGTTAGATGTTATAAAATAGAGTTGATTTTATTACTTAGAAGAAATGTTCAGTATAAAGATGTTTATTCAATGAATTTGTGGTATGTTATTACAGTATTTCTAAACATAATTTATAGGAAATCTTTCTTACAGAGTTATATCACTTGTAAATAATAAAAACGTTAGTTCATGTTTCGTTGTTTTTGGATCAGTGGCAATACGATAAATGATAAAACTCAGGACATAAGGTTCTTGTATGATTTGTTCAGTTGATGAGCCAAAACTAAGTAAATTACGTATTATACTTTAACGATATTAGGATATAACACGATCCTAAATTAATGTCATTAACAAAATGACTAGTATTCTTTGAATATAATTGACTTAATATTACTTCAGAGTTATCTGTGTGAACTTTAGAAATATTTTCAGAAATATATTCATTAAGAAATAAAATCAAAGATGACAATTATTGGGCTTTATCTTGATGTAACAATGGCAATGTGAATATTATTTTGGACCTATATGAGATCGTAAATGGTTCAACATTGGTTGAATTTCAGATGTAGATTCAATGCTTTCCAAATGTACTGTGGTTCTTGAATGGTTCTTCATACTAGATCGGTGCATGTGGTGAACCTGATCTTCAAATTAAACCAAATCTTCATTTTTTAAAAATACTGAAGAAAATAATATTATTATTATTCTCAGAACAAGTCTCCAAACAGACTTCCGATTCCCAACGAGTTCTGGATTGCACACTTCATACCCTAAATAAAATGATTTATGTTATTTTGTATGCAAATTGTGTTCATAGACTCCTAGAATACTGCACTTCCATTCTTGGAAGCGTTGACAAAAAGGGTAAACTTTAATTAGAGTCCGTTCAGTAGCGATTCATACTTCGTCATCTTGGAGATAATTGCACC
The DNA here is from genome assembly GCF_000699445.3 of Schistosoma haematobium. Taxonomy (NCBI): domain Eukaryota; kingdom Metazoa; phylum Platyhelminthes; class Trematoda; order Strigeidida; family Schistosomatidae; genus Schistosoma; species Schistosoma haematobium. The sequence continues at coordinate 7,359,408 of NC_067199.1, read as the reverse complement.
TTAAACTATAAATCTAGTTGTAATAAGCTAGAACTCCATCCTTTATAGAGATGAAGACTCGAATGAAATTTAATATTTTTCTTAAAAATACTTATTAAACCATCATTTACATTAACTAATGAAATCTCATTCTAAAACACCCAGTTATAGCATCCGTAGCACTTTATTGATCGGTTGAACAATCTCATTTTATATCTTTTCACTACATGAATTAGTTTTTAGCAAGTTTTTCAAAATCTGAAATGGTTTGCCATAATCAGGATGTCGAATATAATCATTAGCATCAATTATTTGTTGCATCTAAACTTACGTCACCTCTAAAACTACCTTAAATGTTCTTAGAAATCTTAATCTATCCCATTCTACTACTGAAATTATAGGGAAGTCAAAAGTCTAATCATTGTTATCACTGGGTGAACTCATTAAACTACTTTTTGTTCAGATAGTTTACATTTTTCCCGTTCCTAATGAGTTAGGTTAAATTAAATAACATCTAACCAATTCAGTATATTATAGAATAACATAGCATACACACAATGTCAAAACTGTCCTAGTAATTTCCACAGTTCGTATTATTTACTCTCTGTTTTGTAATACTTATATAATTGTAGATTACCGTAATTACATGTGAAAGATAAAACGGATAAATATGGATATATTATGTGTAAATCAGTAATACATCATACTCCTTCAACACAGATTTTACCGAGCAGTGGAATTCACTCAGTGAATTTTTATTTCTAACTCAGAATCATCAATTCCATTCATCTTCATTACAACATTCATTTTCACATTGAAATGCAAAATCAATCATATTGACTTATAACACTACCAACAATTTATCTACTCAACTATTGAATCCATATTGACATCAACTTGTCAAATGACAATAACCTGATTATGTGTCAAAAACAAAACAAAACAAAACATTCAGTCAGCCAGTCAAGTGTAACGTTGAATCTGACACATATATACACCAGTTCGAGTCTACACACAACATCAGTGATAGGTCTTGCGGATTGAACGCTATATTCATCTCCTAAGCTAAAGTGTAACCCCGAAGCTGGAACTATACAGAGAGCTGAACACGAGAGAGAAGACTCAAAGTATGCGAGAAGTAGTTTACTCCAAGGTTCATCTCAATGCAGAAAATACAGGGTTTTTATAATATTCAAAATGTCCTTGGGTTGCTAGAAGACTCTAGAATGCTACTAAACATAGCAGCAGTGTAGCAACCAGCCAATCAGAACCTCTACATGTGACGTTCCGCTTCCTTGATATTTTTGGCAAAAACTTCAAGTGAACGCTGATTGGACGAAACGCATCTTGGTGATTTCTGATGCTTGCTTCTCTTTTGCAAGCAATTTTCTGGATCACTCGAACAATTAGTACACCGATTCTACCACAATCCATCTATTCCAAAACAATCTATGACAAATTGATTATACAGATAAAATACACTCAACATATACATACACCTACAAAGATTACACAAAATTCAATCTGAATATCAACAACACAATTATTCAGACAATCCATGATATCGATAACATAGAAGATCACAGTGTGAAACTACAAATAAGTGTATAATATAAATAGAATCTATGTGACGGAGTGAGTGACATCATCTAGATGAATCACAACAACAGTAACAATTCAGTAGTTTCCACATCATTCTCTTCCAAGTCATCCTTCAGTTTGAACACACAACATTCAGTTTTCGGTGTTAATAAGACATTCACTAATTCACTGAATCCGAATACAACCACCCACAATTTCAAAGCCAGTGTATTTACAACATTGCACAACATCCACATACTGACATTAAATGATAAGAAGTGGTGAGAACTTACCGGAATTTTAGCAAACGATTCTCGAATTTAGTCACTACTGAGTAAACGATTATTAATTTCATTATTAATGTTTAGTTTCAGAGTGATATGTATTACTTTGCATCAGTGATTTAGATAGTCTGGTTTCCGAAAGTCCTTGAGATAATTTAAGTATCAGAAAGGGATTTTTGTGGATATTATGGTAATTTAATAGTTGGTATCATGAGTCAATTGAGGCTAGACCACCATGGAAAACCTGTAAACACTGAACGGGCGTCTCGTCCTAGCATGGAACTCCTCAGCATTGCGCATCCATCATCTCTTTTCATGGGATTCGAACGCAGGACATGTCGCTGTTGCGTGCAAACGCTTGACCTCTAGACCACCGAGCAGGCCGGTATCCAATGGTGTTTTTGCCTGACTTCAACCAATCCACGACAGTGAATTCCGTGGGTTCGAATCCTGCGAGCGAGTCATGGATGAACACTGCTGAGGAGTCCCACATTAGGAAGAAACGGCCGTCCAACGCATCCATTTTTTCAATGGTGGCCTAACATCAATCACTTCATGATCTCAATCGAAAACTTAACAATTTTCATAACACAATACTGGTAAGCATATTTATTAAAAATTATGATTATTTATTCATGAATCTGTGTTTTCATTTCATCCAAAGACATTTAGTGGAATTTTAAATCAAATTTGTTCTTGATTTTTAACAACTACAAATTACAAACCATTACAAATAATTATAGTTAAAAACACACAGTTCATTAATCAATGAGCAATGGTCGATATCATGTTTGTCTAGTCTTTTGGTTCTCATTAGATTTAACTACGTAATGTCTCAATGTAGTAACGCGATGCAGAGTTAAATTGCCTCGTTGTCACATTACACCACTATAGACAGAATTCTGTCGGCTCTCAAAAATAGACAAACTTGACACTTATCATTATTTAATGCTCACTAAGGTATCGATTACCCTAAATTTGCTGATTCATCTTGCTAACGAGTGTCAAATAATATGAAGCTTCAATGTAGAGTTTTCACCTAACTATCTTAAATATTTGGATTATTGAATATCATACTCCTTAAACATTTTGATTGATATTGTAACATAGTATTTTAACAAATAATAAGCTGAAATTTGTAGGATTAACCACCAGGGTTGACCTTTAGTTTAAATATCGACAACTAGTTGAAGAATTGTAAATAAAATTAAACACATACCATAGATTCCATTGCTATTTACTGTTCAATTTAACCTTATTTATACATACGTGTAATTTCTTTTATGATATCTTACTTTTAAACAGATCATTATTTAATATATTACAAATATATATGAATAGATTATAGTGGAGATACGCTTGGATAAGAAAACAATTCAGTTTCTTTATAAAAAAAGACAATTCTTAACTATTAAGTGTAGAAGTACATCAGTGTGATTATTTTTAGTTCTTAAATTTACTTTTAAAGTTCAATTTCTTCTACTATTCAGTCAGTCAGTCATATGTAACATGGAATGTAATAGATATATGTATCAACTCAAGTGGCCATACTAGATTAACACAATCATACCAAATAATATGGCAGGATTGTGGTGCTTACCAGTATAGGGTTATGGAGATTGTTAAGTTAGCTTCACTGGACATGGCTTCTCACCAGAACTCCGAGAGTTTTCTCACGAAGCTAATCACTAGTGAGCACATGGTAATTATCAGTATAGGGGTTATGGAGATTGTTAAGTTTTGATTGTGATCATGAGAAGCCATGACCAGTGGAGCTAATCCATGTCGGGTAGAAACAAGTGTCTACTTCAGTACAGTGGAAGATGATGATGCGCAATGCTGAGGAGTTCCATGCTAGGACGAGACGCCCGTCCAGTGTTTACAGGTTTTCCATGGTGGTCTAGCTTCAATTGACTCATGATAACAACTATTAAATTACTATAATATCCACAAAAATCCCTTTCTGATACTTAAATTATCTCAAGGACTTTCGGAAACCAGACTATCTAAATCACTGATGCAAAGTAATACATATCACTCTGAAACTAAACATTAATAATGAAATTAATAATCGTTTACTCAGTAGTGACTAAATTCGAGAATCGTTTGCTAAAATTCCGGTAAGTTCTCACCACTTCTTATCATTTAATGTCAGTATGTGGATGTTGTGCAATGTTGTAAATACACTGGCTTTGAAATTGTGGGTGGTTGTATTCGGATTCAGTGAATTAGTGAATGTCTTATTAACACCGAAAACTGAATGTTGTGTGTTCAAACTGAAGGATGACTTGGAAGAGAATGATGTGGAAACTACTGAATTGTTACTGTTGTTGTGATTCATCTAGATGATGTCACTCACTCCGTCACATAGATTCTATTTATATTATACACTTATTTGTAGTTTCACACTGTGATCTTCTATGTTATCGATATCATGGATTGTCTGAATAATTGTGTTGTTGATATTCAGATTGAATTTTGTGTAATCTTTGTAGGTGTATGTATATGTTGAGTGTATTTTATCTGTATAATCAATTTGTCATAGATTGTTTTGGAATAGATGGATTGTGGTAGAATCGGTGTACTAATTGTTCGAGTGATCCAGAAAATTGCTTGCAAAAGAGAAGCAAGCATCAGAAATCACCAAGATGCGTTTCGTCCAATCAGCGTTCACTTGAAGTTTTTGCCAAAAATATCAAGGAAGCGGAACGTCACATGTAGAGGTTCTGATTGGCTGGTTGCTACACTGCTGCTATGTTTAGTAGCATTCTAGAGTCTTCTAGCAACCCAAGGACATTTTGAATATTATAAAAACCCTGTATTTTCTGCATTGAGATGAACCTTGGAGTAAACTACTTCTCGCATACTTTGAGTCTTCTCTCTCGTGTTCAGCTCTCTGTATAGTTCCAGCTTCGGGGTTACACTTTAGCTTAGGAGATGAATATAGCGTTCAATCCGCAAGACCTATCACTGATGTTGTGTGTAGACTCGAACTGGTGTATATATGTGTCAGATTCAACGTTACACTTGACTGGCTGACTGAATGTTTTGTTTTGTTTTGTTTTTGACACATAATCAGGTTATTGTCATTTGACAAGTTGATGTCAATATGGATTCAATAGTTGAGTAGATAAATTGTTGGTAGTATTATAAGTCAATATGATTGATTTTGCATTTCAATGTGAAAATGAATGTTGTAATGAAGATGAATGGAATTGATGATTCTGAGTTAGAAATAAAAATTCACTGAGTGAATTGCACTATTAACCAATTTCATGTTTTTTTTTCTAAAATCGTGTGATCTTCTATATTATTTTAGTTACTAACCTATCTGATGTTACATTTTTTTGTGTTATTCTGTTTTTCAATTCAGCTTTTATCTAATTAACCTTATTAGTATTAAATATTTACAGTTTTCATTAATATTGTTATCATTATTATCATTAATAATAATAATAATAATAATATTAAAGATGAAGGCAACTTTTAGATAAAAGAAAAATCAGTTTCTATATCATCCTATAATTTTTAAGTCATTTACTTTACTATAGATAAGTGTATATATGACCAGTCTTTTAAAAATACAATAATAATAATAATAATAATATAACAGATTGAAATCATGAGTCAGTTGAAGCTAGACCACCATTGAAAACCTGGGAGCGCTAGACGACCGTTTCATCCTACTATAGGACTCTTCAGTAGTGCGCATCCACGATATTACCCCCCGCGAGATTCGAACCCAGGACTTATCGGTCTCTCACTCGAGCGCTTAACCATTAGACCACTGAGACGACTGACATCCAACGGTGTTAATGTCTAACTTCAATCAATCCACGAAATTGCACCACCGTACATTATTGTCTTCAGTTAGCTGATCTCACAACAGACCTGGTTGAACTCCACTGGTAACGGCTTCTCACTAGAACTTCGGGAGTTTTTCCTGAAATCTCCACAAAACCCATTCTGATAATAATAATATAAGTTTATATTTAATAACTATATGTGATATTTAAATATTTACTAATATATTTTCATTAGTTGCTAACTGATTGAAAAACTCTTATAACTTGTGACCTGCGATTAGAGGGCAGTGACTTATCGATCAGACTAATGACGCGTAAAACATGTGTGAACAGTCTCAGCCTCTGTGATATGAACCGTGTATTTTAAACATACTCAGTTTATATATCAACCAGACAGACCACAACGTACCATAAAATAGAAAATAACATTTGTACAATATTTGGCCAACGGGAAAATGACACGTTAAATAAATATTGACCAATAGGAAAATTATGCCATTTGAAGACTTAAAAGGATAATTTTTGGGATATTTTTCTGAATATCCCCCCAAAAAAACTAAAATTCGTTATTTACTTCTGAATAATATGATAATCAAAGTATGTTATCAGATACTACGTATAACTTAATTGATTGATTGTCCATTCACTTATGAACACTGCCATGTAACTTATGTCTTTTTTTAGTATTGTTCGAATTCTCTTGATCAAGTTGTCATGTGGTCAAGGACAAATTAAGTTAACAGTGAGAGTGTTGTTGTTTTGTTTTTCTTTTTTTTTCAGATACAAGGTGGGTGTTGGAGGTAGTTGATGAGAAATCTTGCTTCATCTAGGTTTCTTACCATTTGATACTTCTCAGTAAAGTATACGTGTAATCTTGAGAGAACTAAAGTTCGCTGGTTGATTTGATCCCATGTCATTCAGCTTTATATCTAGAGATGTTACCACTATTTGTTCTGTACCTGACCTCTTGTAGGTATAGGATGTATTTACGACTGACTGGTCACTGAGTAGGGACTAATGTCATTTATCTCAAGTCTTTCTTGTTGAAGGCATACCTTGTAGACGAGTGTCATTTAGCTTGAAACTTAGGTTTGGAGCTCCCTATCGATCGCCTTCAGTGACCTTAGACTATGTATCTTATGTTCTACGTGTAAAAGAGCAGTCAATAATATTCATCTGATCAAGTATAATTGATAAGAAACGTTTCCATACAGTGGTATACTGATTTCATTCTAATTTTCTAGATTGTGAGTTTACTGAATCCAGTAGTTAAGATGATTTGGAATATCGCCAAATTTTAACAGAATTTAGATTATTTGAACTTATTTTAGGAAAGCAACGGCATTTCGCACTATCATAGTACTGGGTTCGAGTCCTGCAGTGAACATCGACTCTGTGATTCAGGTACATCTAGGTAACAAGTCCCAAATAGGACTTAACATGCGTCCTGGATTCCACTACTAGCCCTATCCGTCTTTGCTTAATAAATTTCACAGTCTGGAAAGATTTCACAAATGTACTGTTTGCATTTAAAGTTATCTTACTTTAGCTGACATGTCATTTCAAGCATAATCTTCAGTATGTCAAAATGTAAACAAGCCGAAGTGCATGATTTCGTTTAAGCATCTGAGAAAAACGTTTGCCTATATTTAGGCTAAACCGTTAAACTACATTCTAGTTTCAAATGTAATAATAATTTTTATAGAATTATATTTAGACAACTCATTATGTACAATCAAACATGGAGTTAATCAGATGTACATTAAGTATATTATTAAATCACTATATTCTTTTAATAAGCTATAATTATAATCAAAATAACTTATCCAATTATCTAAGGTTTATCTTATATCATATGAATTTCTAATGTGTATTTGGTAACTACAACAACTGATTACAATAATCATTCATTTTATATGAGATAAGTTTACAAGATTCATCTACATTCGACTGTGTTGTTGTTGGTCTACTGACTCGCGTCCAGTAATTTTCCTTTATAAATCAGTTCATTCTCTTCTGAGTCACTGAATCTATACAGTCAGTATGCAATGGATATAATGTTCACATATATTTTTTAGAGTTTGAAATGTTCCAATTAGCATTAAATCGAAGCAATTTACTCATGATGTATATAAAATCAGCAAAAAAAATGAATGAAAATTCAGTTTTGAAATATCAACAAAGTAAACACAATAATAATGATTAAACATTTCCTTCATCATTAATAAACAGAAGTATTATACACAATGATGGATAGTGGCTAGCAGTGGAATCCAGGAGGCGCGTTTCGTCCTATTTAGGACTCATCAGCTGGATATACCTGCATCTCAGAGTTGATGTTCACTCTGACACTCGAACCCAGTACCATTCACTTCAAACGCCATAGCGTTATCCAATGGGAAGATACAAGCCAAATAATACCAAGTGAATTTAAAGTCACCTCATTGCACAAGCAAGTGGCTATCAGGACTCAGTAGCTAAGTGGTTAACATGATGGCGTTTGGGGCGAACGGTACTGGGTTCGAGTCCAAGGGTAGACATCAACTCAGATGCGATTACATTCAGCCGACGAGTCCCAAATGGGGTGAAACGCGCGTCCTGGGTTCCACTACTAGCCACAATCAATCATTGCTTGCAAAAAGCTTGTGAATTTGAAGTGCTAGCCATTAGTTTTAGTCCATAATGTATCTTATTCTAGTTTTCGGACAAACCAATCTATTTATTCTACTTGAGTCATATGTTAACCTTGTTAACTATTCGGTTATCACTCTTCACTGTTTTTATATGAGTGTATATGTGTGCACACTTCATATCCCATGATTCACCACATGTCTGTAGCTTATTTTGTCTGCCTATAAATATTGAGTAAAGCCTGACTAAAAATGAGCTGGCTTACCAGCCATCTCCACTCTGTGTCGCTTCTCTTCCTTCTATTCCATTCACATCATATACAAAATATATGTATTCAAAATCACATTCTCGTTATTTGACTTATTTAATTCCGTTACTGGCTAACGTGATTTAAGTCGACGATTATATACGAGAATAGGCGATAACAAACATTCGTACGATCTAAATAGGAGTCAGATCCACGGGCCACTAAAATGGTGAGCCTGTCGACGACAAGCACAACGCAGCAAGCTACGTCGATGAAGGAACGTCGGCACTCCATGTTTTCGACGAACTAAAAATTAAGGCAATATCGAGGCATACGCATGGTATGCACATATGCCAATAACAGACTGATTATTTGCAGTCTTAAGTCTCAATTGGAAGATACAAGCCAAATAATACCAAGTGAAGAAGTATTATACATTGAAATTAAATAGATGAATAAACTTCACTCCAAAATTCAAGATCAGTTATCTTATATCTAATTGACTAATCCATAAATTATAGTCTCATCGCATGAATAATAATAAATCCCATGAACCAGAGCATAGATAATCACTTTTGAGAAGTTACACAATAGAATAAAACAACCATCCAGTTCTTCCATGTTTTTAAGTATAGTCTAACATTAATCAGTTCATGATCACAAGTCAAAAACAACATTAATTTTTTCTCTTTTTTTTCAGTTGTTTATTTTTTGTTTTTCTTTTCATCTTATTTACATTTGACCGAATTCGTTCTAAAATCAAACTATTCAGTGTTTTTTTTATTTGTAAACTAGGGTTTATTTATTTATTTTCTTTGTTGTTGTTGTTGTTGTTTAAACGGATTGTAAACAAATTTTCTTGAATTCATTTAAGGTGAACGATGCGATATCATTAGTTACGTGTGGATATAATCACTAAAGGAAACATACACACACACGCACACAAAGAGAACTTTCATCGAAGAGAAGTTATTCAGGTTCTCAGTATTTTGTTTGTTTTCTTTCACTAAACATCTGATCACATATATAAATCACCATATTGACCAGTGAAATTGATCCAATGTCAACAATAAATTACATAATCATCGTATTATACTATTCCTTTTTTGATCAGATAATATGTGTATTTAATTAGAAATTGTAAAATATTTGTATAAATGATAAGATGATGGTGATGATGATGATGATAAGATTTATCTGTGTGCGAACTAATAGAACATTATGATTTTGTTTGATTATGTTAGATGTAAACAACTAAAAGGTGAACTAAAACAAAAACAAAAACTGATCTTTTATTCAATTTTATCAAGTGTAATCTTATTTGTAGTATATTAGTGGTGTGGTTTCGAGATTATTTCTTATTTTTTTTTTTTTTTTTTTTTTTTTTTAGGGGGGTTTTTTTTTTTTTTTTTTTTTTTTTTTTTTTTATTTTTTTTTTTTTTAAAAAAATTTTTTTTTTTTAAAATAATTTTAATTGTTTGTTCACTGGGTGGTAATCAATCTCATGCTTGTCTAGTCCTTATTAGTGCAGATCGAATGCTATCGATCATGTTGCAATGTGGCCACCAGTCTAGGTGACTCGACACTGCGGGCACTATGTATTGAGATTTAGATGGTAGTTGGAGGTAGTCAACAGGAAACCCTGGACCCGGGTTTCGTGCTACTTGCCACTCGTCAGCAAGGTGTACCTGTAATCTTGAGGGACCTGGTGCTCCCAGGAGGTTAGTCACGGCTCGGATAGCTCAGTGGTAACGTCTCTGACTATGAAGCTGGGTGACATGAGATCAAATCCTCCAGGGAGCACCAGGTCCCTCAAGATTACAGGTACACCTTGCTGACGAGTGCCAATTAGCACGAAACCCGGGTCCAGGGTTTCCTCTTGACTACCTCCAACCACCATCTAATCTCAATTTGACAATAGTTTTTGTTTTCTTTTTTCTCCTTTTATTATTAAAAAGCCTAAATTGTTTTTCTATCTTGAAATACCAGCCATTTTTTTCTTAATTATATCATCAACATTTTGCTTGCTCAGTTTATTTTGCCTGGATTATTATTACTATCAATATTCGATCATAAATTTCCGCATATCTTTTGACGTTATGTAACAAGGATAAGATATTTGTTTTACTTTATTTTCATAAACAAAACCTATTTTACTTAACTATAGATTACAAAGAACTTCAATGCCCCCAAATGCCCTGGTATGGCCGAGAGTGGAGTGGGCCCGCCCTCCCTCTCGAAATGCTGTCAGACGGCCACACGTATACAGCCTCTGCCAGGGAAGTTCAACTCAATGCCTTCTCGTGGAGGGGGTGTTGCTTCGGTCTAGGCACCCGGACAGTATCCCAGCCCTCACACAAATCGAATGATTTATGTGGCGCATATCTATTTGATGCCTGCTTGTACCAATGTTTATGTGTTTAAATAAATAAAATAAATAAAAAGAACTTCAATATCTTGTAACTTATTTAACCAAGTATATATTTATATGCTCAACTTTGTGATCACATTGTATGAGGTTTACAGATCTTTCCTAGTTGTTCAAACCAATCTAGGTGTAGATAAGATAATGTTTTAGTGATTAAAGCACTTAACTTTTAGACATTAAGTTGTATGTTCAAAACCTATTGCCTTTATTTCTGTATAAATAGTTTACAATGTCACTATAAGTCAAGAATCTTTCAACCAACATCAAAGTGAGAATCTTTAATACGAACGTTGAGGCAATTCTACTGTACGGAGCTGAAATTGGAGAACTACAACGACCATCATCAAAAAGGTACAAGTGTGGTGCGTGCTACTTGTATTGATATAAGTAGTATATGAAGCGAGTCAGGAATGTATTGTCTAGCAGCAGAAGATGAGTGAAGATCAAGAAAGCAGAAGCGGGAATAGAATGCAATTTGTATGAAAATGTAAGAACAAGGAAGTCTGAGGCATTTTGAGACAATTGGTGGACATTTTGCAAATTAACCATTTAATATATAGTTCTCAGATTTTATTGAGATGCTCTGTAATTTTGTGTCAAGTACGTTCGATTATCCCCGACCGTGTTCTGTTCACTTCACGAGTGTCTATGAATAGCTGTCTACGCGAGATACTCAACATCCACTGGCCGGATACCATCAGCAACAGCCTTCTCTGGGAGTGAACAAACCAACTTCCATCTGAAGAGGGAATTAGGAAAATACGATGGGAATCGATGGGACGTACATTACGCAAACCATCAAACTACATTACGAGGCAAGTCCTAACTTGGAATCCTGAAGGGACGTGGAAAAGAGGAAGGCTAAAGAACACATTACGTCGGGAAATAGAAGCAGATGTGAAAAAGATGAATAACAACTGGAAAGGATTGCCCAGGACAAGGTTGGATGGAGAATGCTGGTGAGCGGCCTATACTCCTTCACGAGGAGTAACAGGCGTAAGTGAGAAAGCAAGTAAGTATAAGTCAAGAATAAGTCTGTACATGGAAAAAGAAACAATAATAAAGTGAACTAGGGTTTGGACCTACTAGACCATAAACTTATATATACGTCGAATTTAATTTCAAGACTAATTATCTGAATAATAAATAATTTGAACATCTTCATATTAGATCCAGTAACAAACAATATTTCCGTAAACAATGCGTTTTTAGTAATTCCACTTTTAAGACCTACAGTCACACAACAATAAAGTGTGTAATACTAATAGTTGAAATCATGAGTCAATTGAAGCTAGACCACCATGGAAAATCTGGGAGCGCTAGACGACCGTTTCATCCTACTGTGAGACTCTTCAGTAGTGCACATCCACGATCTTACCCCCCCCCACGAGATTCGAACCCAGGACTTATCGGTCTCTTACTCGAGCGCTTAACAATTAGACCACTGAGACGGCTGACATCCAACGGTGTTAATGTCTACCTTCAACCAACCCACGAAATTGCACCACCGTACATTATTGTCTTCAGTTAGCTGATATCTCACAACAGACCTGGTTGAACTCCACTGGTCACGACTTCCCACGAGAACTCTAGGTAATTCCTCTTGAAGTCAGTCACTAGTGAGTAGTTGATTATTATCAGAAAAGGTTCGAATCTCGCGGGGGGAACTTGCAAATTTTACTGATTTCTGAATTTTGTACTGATGATGTTATCTAAAGGGGCATGCAACTCTTCACGATAAAAACCAATTAGCTCATAAGATTCATTTTTGACTAAATCATCCTTCCAGAATATTAGTCAGTCAGTCAGTCAATCAATCACAACTTACAACTTGATACATGTGTACACCGATTCAAGTTGCCATAACCCGTTAACACACAAAAGTCAAGTTGTCGAGCCAAATCCCACAATAATAGAGGTTGTAGTGGCTTGGCTTCGAAATAATTCCTTCGGCTCCGTTTATCAATCACCTTGATAACAGTTATTAAATAAATTCCAATGGTGTATATTAATCCAGAAAGTAATATAAAGCGGTGATTACAGTTTATTATTGGATAGCATAGATGATAAAGTTACAGGCATATCAAGAGAATTTAAACAGAGAGGCTGATGCATGTGAGCAAGCGAATACAGAAACAGATTCTGGGTCTAATCGAATCCAATCGAATCGAAGAGAAGCGAAGCAAATCAATTAATAAGATTCAAGCACATATATACATATATGGAGAAGAGAATGATTCATCGAGCGATATTTAAGTGACTAACATCTGAGTTGGTGAGAGATATGTGTGTAGGTTGTGACATGTGACCAAGTATACATGATCATGCATACATGATATTGATCATAATAATGCAAATAGATGGATGAATGGTTACTGCTCAGATAACATTGTCTGTCAAATAATTTAATTGACGGACTTGACAATAATTACTCGTAATCGAAATTAATTGTAGGAGAATTGCTATAGTATTTTGAGCAGTAAAGCTTGAATGTTCTCCGTTGAATTCTTCGACATAGTGTTAGATACTATTGAGAAGTACTTTAAGTTAAAATGAAGCAGTTATTCATTGTTTCATGGCTGTCTAGACGAAATTATTCTTTGGTATAATTAGTCATTCAGTCTTAATGAATGTAAAGCCTGGCACAAATGTACGTTAACCCAAGTCGTCTTGTTATGTCATTATAAAATCAAAACTATAAAGAATTCAACAGCATAGGGATAAAAATAATATAATAGTACTGATAACAAGACAGAGTAATCATCGACAATGTGTGGCTGGAAAAGCAGAATGAAAATATATACATAAAGGAATACTGGAATTCAAGATCTGTCGTAAAATAGAAATAAAAACCTGTTCATTACTTAAATTGATTCTGAATCATGTTACCCAGTTTATTCATAATATAAGCTATCTTCCAATAATATTATATAAACTACATCGTTCGTCTTCAAAGTAGAATGATATTTCTACATTGATTCCAGATAAATTGAACTGTATAGAAGTAATAAGTATCCTTTTTTCCTGAAAAGTTCTACTAACTCTTACTTATTTACTTACAGCTGTTACTCCTCATGGAGCATAGGCTTCTCACCAGAGATTTTCAACCAACTCTGTCCTAAGTATCCTTCCAAATTTCTGTCAAGTGCTATTTATTCTTTTGATAACTGCCGCCGATTTCTGACGATATTTACTAGTTGGTCTACCTCACTTCCTTTCACTTTGAGAATTCTAAGTTGGAGCTTGTTTTTTTATTCAGTTTGATAATTTCCATCAATTATGACTTATCCACCTCCGAATTCCTTCAGATCCCTTCTAGAGTTACAGTCGGTTGAGAGCCCGGATGAAGCAGAGTTGGAAATAAGATAGATGCGCCTATTTCGTTGATAAGTAGCTTGTTAAAGGAAGGCTAACGAGAAAGATTCACCCCAATCACTATACCTTATGTACACTTCATCAATAGGGAATAATGGAAAAAACGTATACATTCTGGAAGATGGGTTTAGGGGAGGGTAACTACAGAACCAATGTATAGTTCTATCTAAAACCAGTACATCTGTACGGTAAAAAGCTCAAATAACTTCAATACTTGATCATATACATTTGGTTTATGTGATCTATTGTCACAGTAAAAAGTGTTACTTTTTAGGTATTTGTGGCTATTCTTCAATCTGTAAATGAATAAATTAAAACAAATTATTTGACAAACTAGAAACTTCTTGTAATAAACAACAAATGCCAAGATATTTTTCATGTCATTCGAGCAATATACAAGATCTGTCAAATAAATACACTAACTGAGCTACAAATTTTTCTGGTGAATTTTGACATAATCTATCAGAAAATTCATAAAATGCTGAGGATTGTTCATGGAAATCAAATAGCTTCTTCCTATTGAATCAAGCATTTCCATGATAACTTTCAATGCTGAAGGAATGATACAATATAAGGACAGCCTTTAATCCTCAGTGTTGATGAAGGTATCTAAGTTGTGAAGCTTAAACATGCTTTCTGATGGAAGATTCACTCAGTGGATGACCATTGATGCAGTGACTTTGAGTAAGTGATGTATGTGCACAGTTCAAGCAAAACGCAAATCGATGAAGTAACCGATGAGGCTGACTTAGGGGGACTAAGATAGATATTTCAATTAATGAATGCAGTAATCGTCATGTGGCATAAATTAAGGGAAAATTTTAGAGTGGATATGAACTAGATTTTAAGAATTTCAGAAAATAAGATATATACGATCCCAGTTTATTCATTTACTGGACAGAGTATACATATTTAACAACTTCCTTGTGATGTGACTTTAAGCTTATATGATAAACATCAGTATGGGGTTATGGAGATTGTTAAGTTTTCGATTGAGATCATGAACCAAGTGATGTTAGACCACCATTGAAAACCTGAAAACACTGGACAGCCGTTTTGTCCTATTGTGGGACTCCTCAGCATAGCGCATCCATGATCCGCTAGCGGGATTCGAACCCAGGGTCTTCAGTCTTGTGCGCGAACATTTAACCTCTAGACCACTGAGCCGACAACCAACGATGTCAATGTCTAACCCCAACCAATCCACGAAACTACATGACCATCTTCCATTGTAATGAAGTAGATACCTGTCTCTACTCGATATTGATGAATATATTTAATTGTTTATTTTCCCATTCATTTTAGAGTTAGGAATTGTAACATTAAGCATTTTGTGCATTCTATTTACCATACTCAAGAACTTCGTAAAATATGTAAAAAGTAAAAGTATATTTAAAAAGTTTAATAAATATGTACAATACTGTGGTGTATTGTGAAAAATGTTTGTAACTACATGAAAACGGATGAACGGTGGCCTATGCTGTATTGGGAGTAACAGGCGTAGGTAAGTAAGTAAGTAAGTAAGTACGTAAGAAATGGATGAAACTAGATATCTGACAAACGTCAACGCGTATTCTATGCTTTTTAAACTCACTTTTACTAAGTCAGTAGTTTAAACTTATTATGATATTTAAACACTGTCATAGGTTTCCGATATTTCATAGAAAATAGAATGTTTGGTTAGATCATGTAAATAATATTAATAGATGAATATAAAGCTGAATATTCTGATCCTGATATATATATGACATGTTAAAAGACGTAAAGCACAAAGTTTATTTTTTGTTTTATGATGGTGGACAATGTATTTGGATGTGATGCCGAAGTATTCTTGACAAACAACCTACGTACGTACCTCTACAGGAACTATTGAACTGGCATATCTACATTGAATTAATCAGTCTTGGCAATTTATTATTGATCTTATTTGGCTGTCTGCTCAAATATTTAGGCTACTTATGCTTACATGTCCAATCGCTCCCTTATATAAACAGCTTAAAATTGATTTCAATACTAAATACTTAAATGGAAAAATTATAGCTCATGGTATATGTTCTTAAAGTGAATCTTTTCTGGCCAACATGTATCCAATGAGTTTCACTTATTCCAAGCACCAACTGGTTTTATCTTCCCATTTTCACAGCTAATTGAATGGTCCTCCTGGTCTCCTATATTATATAATTATTCCATATACTTATATTAATTGTTACTTTGATTATCAGAAGGGAAATTGACCTTGTAACTTCTAAAGAACCTTGATTTTTATACTAAATAATAACATACTGTATAAAGCTGTTAATATTTAAATAAATAAATATGTTTGTTTATTGTTTATTTTGGCTCCTATATGTATACATACCTTTTTATGTTTTGACCTTATTACATAATGATATTCTTCATATAAATTACATAATGCAATTGTTATAAATCAATCAATAGAATAAATTTCAATAATTACCATTATGAGTCAATTGAAGCTAGATCATCATGGAAAACCTGGAAGCACTGGACGGCCGTTTCGTCCTATTGTGAATGTGTCGCTCAATTTCGTGGATTAGTGGAGGTTAGACATTAAGATCGTTAGGTATCGGCTGAGTGGTCTAGTGGTTAAGTGCTCGCGAGCAAAACCAGTAGGTCCTGGGTTCGAATCTCGCAGGGAGCGAGGTTGTGGATACGCAGTGCTGAGGAGTCCCACAACGGGACGAAACGGCCGTCCAGTGCTTCCAGGTGATCCATGGTGGTCTAGCTTCAACTGACTCATGATCTTAACCATTGAAATTATTTATTCATTGTACTTTTCTATGTAATGGAAATAATGATTTATATGAAGAAGTAAAGAATGATTTGATTTCAGATTTACTAATTTATAATTTAAAAATCTTAAATTACAATAGTATAGCAAGTATTCTACAATCAATTTTGATTATGGTTAATTTTGGTTAAACCCTCTTATTAAGTTACTTAATAGATAATGTTATTTGAATAGTAACAATTCGTCTATTCATTTGTACTGTGCAATCACTAGATCATATGACAGACACTAGCTAAAATGTTGATTGCTTAAATATCACTCGATGAATTATCCTTCACCCCATGTATGTATATACTCAAATCTTATTATTAGCTTTTGCATTGCCTTACTATGCCGTTATGCGATTTGACTATAAACTTGCCTATGTAATTGCTTGCATACACTTATTCGCCTATCTGCTTCAAATTTGCTTGATGTGTTTGTAGCCTTGTAATCTGTGCTATCCGCTAATAAACTGTAGTCGCCGCTTGTTATTGCCTTCTGATTTCAAACACCATTGAGATTTATAATATAACGGTTATCGAGATGATTGATTATAGAAGCAAAACCACTACAGTAGAATGTTGATTCGTTTCGTTGAAGTATGAATTTCTATTTGATCTACTTTTAAATAAATCTTTTTTATTTATCGAAAATAGGGTTGTTGATCAAAAGAAACCCTTTAAATAGTAATCAAACTAATATTAGTCGATTACTGAATAGTAGACAGTCATTATTTATCTAACTTTTAGTACTGATAGAATTCCACTAACAAAGTTGAAACTTCACAACTGTTTTAAATGACTTGACGTTGTATGTATTTATGTTCTGATATTAGGTGGTTGGAGGTAGTCGAAAAAAGAAACTAGACCTAAGTTTCATGTTAGTTAGCATTTAATAGCAAGACGATGATATACTGCACGAGATATTGAGTCATTTGAACTGATGCTTACAATTTGACTTGACTGACAGAATTCAACGAAGAATAAGGATTAGCTAAGCATTACATTCGTCGTTATTCATTGATCAATTAGTTGTTAATATGTTAGTCCGATAGGTGGTCTGTAGCTGATCAAATAGCTCAGTTATAATGTTATCTAATTATGAAACTGTGTTTTAGTTTCAAATTACATAATAAGAGATGTGTGATACAAGCATGTAGATTAGTCTTAGTGATGACTACCAATCAGCATGAAACTTAGTTTCAGAGTTTCCTACCAATTGCGTAACAACACTTAGGGTTATGTTTACTAAGTAATAATTAATTCAGCCAAAATATTTTAGCTAAATCTTATTTATACATGAGCTTCTACATTACATGTTGTCTGTAGTCATTATGAAAGATCTTTTGGGAAAGCACCAATTCTGGTGAACAATATTCAGTTCGGTTTTGCAGTAACTATGTATTTTGCTTTCCTATACGTGGTATTATTAATTATTTATAAAAATCAGTATATATACAAGTACATTTTGGTTTAACGATGGTTTATTTTCATGAAGTGTTTTAGGGAGGTGTTTTGGACAGTCAAGAAATCTTTATTTTCATCAGTTTTCGGTGTTTTTATTTTGTATCATGGAAATTATAATCGTTTTCCATTGTCAAGTATAAGTAGTATGTCCAAGAATAATATAGTAGCAACACAAACATAAGACTTATAAATTAAGCGATCACAAAAGGCAAATAAGTTATGTAGATAAAGATTATTTTCATTTTGCTTAAAATTCTGAAGTTCTTGCGAACAATCCTTGATAAGGATATTCGTTTGCACTTCTTAAGAGTCCGATGTGAAAACTAAACAGTTAACCTGAATGACAAACGATCGGATTCACGAGTAGACAACAGTTTTCTCAATACTACAAATGAGCATTATTGATGAATGCCAAATAACACGAAAACTGAATTCAGGATTTTCCTAGTATCTACCTCTCACAAACTAATCATCGTTGTTTGTATTTACACCGATCAACACACAATTTATTTAAAGCAATGAATCAAGCACAGATGACTGGTCAGTGTATGAGTGGGTGTCAACATGAAATAGTATGTGAAAGTGATGAAATTAGAAATGAAACGATAAAACTTCCGATATGATGAATATGAAACATCATATATTGAAACTATTCATCAACTCATTATATGAGGTTGTGAATTCCAACAAATAGTTATCTAATATTAATCTAAGTTCAACACACCTTCCCACACATAGATTTTCTGATTTAAGAATAAGTGAATCAATTGAGTGAAATGCATAATAGTTGAAAATGAAATCACACATCAGATCATATCAGAAAATGTTTGATGAGTGTATACATATGATCGTCAGGGTTTTGGTAGAAACATGTAGACAGATGATTTTGTCAAACTCTAATGCTTCAAGATTCAAGTATTATGTTCTAGTTTCTTCTTCAATCTTAATCCGAAAACCATTTTACTAGCAAGTTCTAAGTAGAAGAAGATAAGATTTTCCTCATAATGTTACTTGTAGGCATTGAAAATGTTCGTTGTAGGTTGTATAATGGTAATTTATGATTCATATTTTCTGAAAGGCTGAGAATATGAACTTTCTGAGTACATGATAGGAATTATGTTTTCTTTCATATTTTAACTTATTTTTGATTGAGTGACATCAATTGGATAAGAGTTGAATGTCTAAAATTATTGCACAACCATTTCAGTGAAGTTTGAAACAATGCAGCAGTAGGAACTCATAATTCAGACAGAAGTCGAACATAATGCTCTCAAGGTTTTGTTACGAGCAGTTCATCATTCGAAATAATTCTTTTCTACAAGTCTATCAAGTCATTTACCTGATATGAATTCATGTAATTGACTTAAATCCACATTGTTAGTTTAAGTGTTAATGATACGATCCGATTTCTGAAATGAAAGTAGATGGTTCGTTGTTCGAACCAGTTATTTACAAGCTAAAGTTCAAACTCCTTTACCTTTAAACCATGAAGGAGTTGTAATCCATTTTTTAATTCTCAGTTCAACGGCTAAGTTCTTTACATATGTAAAAATCTTGTTTAGACCAAACAATCTCGGAATGTATGATTCCTTTAGCTTTAAACAGTTGTAACTTAGTTCATATGTATTTTTTAATTCAGAATTTGATTACAATGTTAACTAATCTCCTCAGTTCACTGTACCACTTTTTTGTGTGCTTATAGCCAATGGCCAATATATAAGAACAAACTTGAACAATCTAAATAAACGAGACATAGTACAATTAACCGAACTATAGCAACTACAATCAATAAGTAAATACAAATTCTCATAGTTTAAATCACAAATTGATTTTGGTTAGACCACTATTAAAAGCCAGGAAGCATTGGCCAATTGTTTCATCTTCGTATCCATACAGTGAATATTTCATTTACAAAATGTCAATCGATCGTCTCAGACTTCATTGTTCTTTCGTTTCCATATCAATCATTCTCTGTTCTCATCCTCTTTCCTTCTATCCTCTTAACCTTCTGCCACCAAACATTTCACTTTCACTTGATGATACATACTACTTATATCTGTCGACATCAGTAGCACATATACCATAATCAGACTACTTATAAAATAGTATAATCTATCATATTGAACAAAATAATATAAGATTGAGTAAAAATAAATTAATATATAAATAATTTCAATGGTTGAGATCATGAGTCAGTTAAAGCTAGACCACCATGAAAAACCTGGAATCACTAGGCAGTCGTTTCGTCCTGTTGTGGGACTCCTCAGCATTACGCACCCTTGATCCTGCCCCGCGTGATTCAAACCCTAGATATATCGGTCTGTTGTGAGATAGTAACTCAGTGAAGACAATAGTCGATATGTCAGTCAATTTCGTGGATTAGTTGAAGTTAGACATTAGCACCATTGGATGCCGGCTCACTGGCCTAATGGTTAAGCGTTTGCACGCGCGAGACTGATAGATCCTATGTTCGAATCTCGAGGAGCGGGATCGATGATGCACACTCTTGAAGAATCCTACAGTAGGACGAAACGGCTGTTCAGTGCTTCCAGGTTTTCTATAGTGGTTTAGCCTCAATGGACTCATGATCTTCACTATTGTAAAGTAATCTATTAATTTTATTTTACAAGTATCAATTAATTCAGGTTAAATTAAAATTAAGTATTGAATTATTTAATCTATCATACCATCATTTTTTATCTAATTAATTTCAGGTGATTTTTGTGGATATTATAGTAACTTCAATGGGTAAGATCACGAGTCACTTAAAACTAGACCACCATGGAAAACCTGGTTCCAATCTCGCAGGGGGGGCGAGGTCATGGGTGCGCACTGCTGAGGCCTCCCACAATAGGACGAAACGGCCGTCCAGTTCTTCCAGATTTTCCATGGTGGTCTAGCATCAATTGACTCATGATCCTAACCAATGAAATTAATAATTAATCCTCAGAATAGGAAAAGAAAGGCAAAAAGCAAAGAAAAAAAATAAAAGTCATGAATCTTAGTTAGTTGTCAACACTAAAATATGATCATGTTAGAACTATATAGAGATAGATATGCTTAATTGTTTAAAATAATGCGACAATATAGTGTATAGTGAATTTATTTATTTGTTTGTTTCTAATTATGACGCTACCATTTAAAAATAAATAAATATGTTGAAGCTAATACAAAGTTATAAACATACACAAAGGGAAAAGCAAGAGTCTTTGATACAACACAACGCGCACCAATCAAATTACACTTGATAAAGAAGCTATGAAAGATATGAAAACCCTTACATATCTGAGCAGCATCATTGATGAACACGGTGGATCTGATGCAGAGGTGAAGGCGCGGATTGGCAAATCAAGAGCAGCATATTTATAACTAAAGAACATCTGGAACTCAAAACAACTATCAACCAACACCAGAGTCAGAATTTTCAATACAAATGTCAAGACGTTCTACTGTATAGGGTGGAAACTTGGAGAACTACGAAGGTTATCATCCAGATGATACAAGTGTTGCCTATGCAAAATACTCCGGATCCGTCGACCAGACACCATCAGCAACAACCTACTATGGGAGAGAACAAACCAGATCCCAGAGGAGGAAGAAATCATGAGGAAACGTTGGAATTGGATAGGACACATATTGAGGATAGCACCCAACTGTGTCAAAAGACAAGCCCTCACATGGAATTCTAAATGCCAGAGGAGGATGAAAGAAAGACCAAAGAAGACATTACGCCGAGAAACGGAGACAGACATGAGGAGAATGAACAACAATTGGATAGAATTATAAAGGAAGGCCTAGGACAGAGTGGTTTGGAGAATGCTGATGGGCGGCTTTTGCTCCATTAGGATTAACAGGAGTAAGTAAGTAAGTAAGTAATAGAAAGCTATATAAGATTTAGATTGTATTATTTTAAAAAACGTGGCTTCTTAAACCTTGGATTCTGATATTTCATAATCATGTCTGATTCTATTTATTTGGACACCTTTTTAAAGACTGTTAAAAAGGAAAAAAAGTTTATTTAATAGTTGATTTCATGAGTTGATTAAAGCTAGATCAAAATGGAGAACTTGGAGACACTGAGCAGTTGTTTCGTCCTAGCGTGAGAATCCTCAGCAGTGTAGGCACGAAGCTGGAGGTCCTGGGTTCGAACCCCGTGAGCAAGACCATGGATAAGCACTGCTGATGAGTCTCATACTAGAAGGAAACGGTCGTCCAGTGTTTTCAGGTTTTCCATGGTGGTTTAGCTTTAATTGGCTCATGAACTCAACTATTAAATTACTACAATCTTCACGAAACCCCATTTTGACAGAAACTTATTTGTCACTGAATTTTCGCACTTTCATTTAAAAGACAGTTTATCTATTTTTTTTATAGAAATACCTTTGCATTGTAGATACTTGTTAATGAATATCAAACTTTTTTTCAGTGTACTGTAACATTCATAAGACTTATATAATTTCCAGACTGATTACTGTTAGGACATTGATATCATTTTTGACAGTCTATTGTTTGCCTTTACTAACACCTATATTACTCAGTTAATATTAAGTAAACTTTGTTGAGAATTTAGGGAGTACTTCATTCGCTTCTATTTATTGATGACCGGCTGTGTTTTGGGACTTACACAACTGATTGTCGCCACAAATTATGTTTAATTATGAATAACAAGAAATAAAACCAAGAGTTTTAAAGCTTCCAGTGATGGGTCACTGATTAGTGACTAAATGATGAAATTCAACTCCAACCACATATCATTAAAATCCACTTGTAGCCCTTCTAAAGTTAAAGGAGCAGGGTTGGGCATGAGGTTAGCAATCCCGTCTCGTAGAAAACAACCTTGCTAAAAAACGCTAACCAGATTGAACGATTTAAACTCTAACCTGAGAGTTGAAGGATCTTCTTTCAGAAGAATTATGACGTCTCATAATGAAAACTGAGACTCACTGGAATCCACGGGGTCAATTTCTCTTCTAACAACCACAGCAACTGTTAATATAATTACATGAAATGTCCGAACAATGTGGGAGTCTGGAAGGCGCAGTCAAATAGCTTTAGAAATGAAAGTATATAACTTGGAAGCGCTCGAAATCAGTGAAATCCATCGAACACAAGCTGGACGGAAAATACTGGCTGCTGTATATATGAGGAGTTGCTCTGTTGCTGTCCAGAGAAGCGAGAAATGCATTTATTTGGTTGGGAATCTCATGGATCCAGAGTCATCAAAGTTTTCTTTCAAAGAAAGTAGGAGCGTATTACTATGAACGTTATCCGGTGCTATGTGTCCACCAGTGATAGCAGTGGAGACGATAAAGATCAGTTATGTAAGAGACCGAAGCCGATCGTAGACAAGATAATCGTGATTGGAGACCTAAACGCCAAAGTCGAATTGGACAACACTGGGTAAGAAGATATTATGGAAAGACAAGGACTGAGAGAAAGTAAGGAGAATGCTGACAGATTTATGTGCCTTAAAAATGGTTATAGGTGGCATCATATATTCCCACAAAAGCATACACAAAGCTTGATGAGTTATATCGGACTGCACCACATAGAACCAGGTCTGTCATATATGCATCAGTGAAAAAGTCAGAAGACATATGGAGGACGTGAGAACAAAGAAAGCAGCTGATGTAGCTCTGGATCACCATCTGATGGTTTTTAACATAAAATTTAACGTAAAGAAGTATTAGACGACTGAAGAAACAGCATTACAAAGATTTAATACAACACTCCTTCAAGATACTAACAAACTCAGCTATTTTAAGATGGATCTTAGTAACAGGTTACAATCCTTATAAGTTCTACTTTAAGAGGAGGAAACTACTATGAAGAACTACTAGAAAGGGATCAAAGAGGTACTAACTTCAACGTATCACTAGGTTTTGAACCGCAACAAGCATCATCATGAGGAATGGATCTCCATCAAACCCTGTACAAGATTCAAGAAAGGAAGAACAAGAAAACAGAAATTAGCAATAGTCAAACAAGAACAGAATAGGTCAACGCACAAACTGAATACTCAGAAACAAACAAGTAAGTGAAGAGAAGCATTCGAGCTGACAAGCATAAATATTTGGAAGACTTATCAACGACAGCGGAAGTAGTTGCAAGAGGAGGATAACTACAGATAACTATATGACACGGCAAAGAAACAGGTAAGGAAATATGATAAACCAGAGCCATCAGTCAAGGATAAAGAAGGCAAACCAACCTCCGTCATCATTGATAAATATTCTGTCTGAACGTTTGAATCGGTTTCTCAAGTTTTTTTAGTAACCACAAGCTGATCTACATGGCAACTCGAACACGAGAGAAAAGGTGTGAAATATGGAAAGAAAGCTTTACTCGAAGGTTCATTTATGTACAAAGAGTTGAGGGTATTTTTTGCTTTTCAGATATGAATGAACTTCTGGAGTGTTTTGGAACCCTACTAAACATGGTAGCAAGATGTGTAATCATCCGATCAGAAATGTGACATATGACGCTTGACCTTCTAGATGTTTCTGAGGAACGTCTATTGAATGTTGATTGGGTAAGATTTTTCCCAGCGTTTTGAGGACACCACTGAGTTTACTTCGAAGAATTTTCTGGTTCTCCCCAACATTTAAATAGAATATACTTCCTTACATTCGAGGTTTTTTTAAAGATTAATTGATAAAAAATACCGCAATACCAATTGTTTACCTTAAGTAGCTTGCTCTATATTGTGATTCCATAAACACTACAATCTAACCTAAAATGGGCTATTACTAATATTATTCATTAGGTACAACAGATTACAATTATCAAGATCAAATAATAGTCAAATTTAGACGAGTTCTCAACAGACAGGACATCATTATATTTTTAGAAACGTTTGAACTACTTATTTTTTGTTAGTAGTTAAAATAGTATGGTAAATCTTCTTGGACAGTTTTTTATTTTAATTTAATAGTTGAATTCATGAGTCAATTGAAGCTAGATCACCATGGAAAACCTGGAATCACTGGACAGCCGTTTCGTTTCTTATTTCACAGGCTTATATAAACTTTCGATAAATTGTACTTACAGAAAACAAAATTGTAGGTATCTCATCAAAAATTTATCGGAGTAATACATCAATATGGGACTGACATTTATAATAATAAATTATCACAGTTATTTTACCAAACTTGTCTTCCATATACGTTTTCGACAAATTATGGAAGTATTTTAATACATATCTCATCACAAATTCCTAACATTTTACTAGTTTTAATCAGTTTGTAACAACGTAATTCGATGATCAACAAACAACTGCATGTAGATCGCTAAACCGTCTCCAGAAATTATTCAAGTCCAATGATGGAGTTGTATTAAAAACTTTTTTGAAAGTACAACACTATTTTGGATTTGGATTTGCCTTTCGTTAATAATGCGGACTTCAAATGACTACTCAAACTTGAAATATTTGCCTTCATATTGCCATTTAGTCACAATTCTTCTGAGTAAAATTGAAATAATGCTAATTATAGTATTCAGGACACGCATTTTGTCTTATTTGGGATTTTTCGCCTAATGTACCATTTTTTCAATGTTGCTTTTCTTAACGACAGAATTTCACAATACAATAAATCAGAAGAGGGTTTGTGGAGATTTTAGAAGCCGTTATCAGTGGAGTTCAACCAGGTCTGTTGTGAGCTATCAACTCACTGATGACAATGGTGTACGGTGGTGCAATTTCGTGTATTGGTTGAAGTTAGGTATTAACACCGTTGGATGACAGTCTGTTCAGTGGTCTAGTTGGTTATGTGCCTGATGCGAGACTGATAGGTCCTGTGATCGAATCTCTCGAGGTAGGATTGTGGACGCGCACTGCTGAGAAGTCCCGTACTAAGACGAAACGGCCGTCCAGTGCTTCCAAATTTTCCATGATGGTCTAGCTCCAATTAACTAGCCACTTCAATCACTGAAAAATATAATGAATATATTTTACCTACTTTTAATTTTTAAGTAGTCTATATTGTGATGTAAAAAGTATAAGGAAGATTGCATGAAATTGTGATATATGCTATTGTGTGGACAGATATAATTAGTATGTAACGCCAATCAGAAGTGGTATGCCTGCCAAAAGAGGATTGAGAAGATCCAACTGAAAATGATTGAAAGGGAAGTAGAAAGGAATTAGAGTAAAAACAGAATTGGAAAAATCATGAAGAATATTAATGACAACTAATGGAAGATGTGCCAATGAAATATTTAATATATGGTTTTCACAATTTATAAAGACACCGAAGTAAATCGGTTTTCTCTACCAAGTCTTCCTTTACTACAAAGTTAGTTGTCTAAATTTCAGTATCTAACTAAGAGATCAATCGGAAAGCGGATAGTTTAAAGTTATGAATGGTAATTTGTTTCGTTATGGGAATCAATAAGTAAACTCTTTACCTTATTACTAGTGTTTTGCCACCATTGATCTTTGCTATATTTCATTATAGAACATAAATAGCATGTAAACTATTCCAAATGAACAGTTATCGCTTGTTATTGCGATCTGAATTATTTATAACAGTGGAACAGCTACTTATTTTATATTCATGCATAAATTAAATGAAACATTCTTCATCTTAAATACATAGGAAGTGTTGAACAATTAGACTGAACCATGTTTCAAAGGCAAAAGTAACTTTAAAGTAATGAATGACCAAACATTGTGAATAAGATTGTCTAAACTGAATGCAACGATAGTGATTAATTTACTTTTTTAATAAAATCAAACTTATTCCTTTATTATGCTGTTATTTGGTGATAGTTTCAAACTTCATCTCAGCTATTTCTATTTACAATCGTCTTGATAATAGCACAGTAGCCACCATACAATAAGTAAATTGATGATATAAATCTTTACTTCACAGCTGATTTACGTAATTAATCTAGTGTCATATAATTAAGCTTGATCTTTTCATAGTAGGCTTGTCAATAACCAGTCGATCCAGTTGGTTTTAGCAAAAAAAGGTATGTCGTTTTTTTTCACTATTTGTGTCTGAACGTATTGGAAATGTTTTCAGGATGATTCATTTCAGTTCATGTTAGGAAATGGTATATTTCTCAAACATTTTCGATGAATGGTACTGATAAGATTGTTTGTTGATTTCAGGTTTTAGATAGAAGGTCCTGGAAAGTTTGATAACATTGGTTACAAGTTGTGGATATCCATAGTCAGGATAAGGGAACTATAATTAGTCATTTTCTACATTTTTCTTGAAATTTTCCAAAGAGCACATTGGTTGACATCTTAGTATGTGATTATCTAGAAGAGCAATTGACAACCAATCGAATTCAAAAGAACCGTCATAGTTTGAGATGTTTTAAAAATTTGCATTTATGTCACTTTATGTAAGTATAACCCAAGAAATGTTATGTTTGACGTCTAACATTGTATGTTAAAAATATTGAGTAAGAATAACCAACTTCGTATAGTCCGTATGTCATAATAAAATTCTTATTCATTGTCCTTTTTTTTCCTCCCCAACTTGACAACTTAGTTTTTGATTAGAGCTCTTTCTCTTTCTGTAATAAGCACCTTCAATCAGTGATACTCAGAAGTCTTAGACTAGAATATGTCAGTTTTGCAAGCCTTAGTTTTAACTGTTCCTCTAAACGATATCAGTTCATGGTGAAACTCAACTTTAAATCACATAAAATCTAAGCAAATGACATATTACTCTATAAAAAAAAACTATTTGTTTCATATAAGTGTAACTTTTTGATCATTGACAGGTCAAGCTTGAAGGTATATTGTTTACTAGGAACGTGATAAAACTAATTTCGTATGTGTGTAAATCAGAGTAAAAAAGATTAGAAAGAGAAAACGTTAACCAGTGACATAACAAAGACACAGAATAAATTTGCATTGAGGAACTGAACTTGTTGTTAAGTTATTAAGTCAAAAGCGATCTGGTAACCTAAACTAGGAATTGATAAAATAAATCACGAAGTGACCTTAGTTAGATCACTAATGAGAATCCGGGTGAACTGGGTGTATGTTTCGTGTTGGTAGGAGACTCCCCACCTGTATGCACCCATGACTCCGCATCTGGGAACAGAACCCACATTCTTCGGTCCCGGACAAGGACCCTTAGTGTCTAGGCCACTGAGTCGTGAACCAATAGTATGAATGTTTAACTTCAATCAGTCCATGATATTGCTCAACCCACATCCATTGCCTGGAGTGTATAACTGTCTCACCTGACATAACTGAATCCTACAGATCACGACTTCTCACTAGAACCGAAGGAGTTTCAACTTGAAGCTAGTCACTATTTAGGACATGATTATTATTAGTACAGTGAGATTTTTGGAGGTTGCAGGATTTTCATAATTTAAATCACGAACCTCTTTCAGTGGTCTAGGCGTTGAGAGTCTGCGTACGAAACCGAAGGTCCTGGGTTCAATTTCCGGATATGGGATTGTGGACTAGGATTGTTGATTAATCTCATACTAGAAAAAAACAGCCGTCCAGAGCTTTTTAGTTTCAAACGATGGCCTGACGACAATCCATTTGTGATTTAAACCATGAAAACTCTACAATGTCTTCACATCTCACCATAAGTGTATCTTTGAAATGATTATATGGTATAAGAATGAGTTTAAAACAACGTTGACAAATATTTATACAGTTTCCAATCAGTCACAAACAGTTTCTATAAATGGATAGTTTATTTAAAAGAAAACGATAATACTATGAATTATGGACAGATTTTGCATATTTAGTGAATCTATTAATAACTACTGCAGATTACTGTTATTGTAAATCGAGAAAGTAAAGATAAGTTCACTCAAATAGATAGAGATTATGTATCTCCTCGAAGTTTTGAAAAGAACCAGACAGATCTTTGAGAGTTCCCACACTATTCCAGGTTAAAGTTAGATATTTACGATTAGAATTAACGGCTTCTAGTTACGGTTTTCATCACCAACTTACATCATATATAATGTAGAAATGCTTTGTAGCTATAGGGATGAATGAATTACATGTAAAAATCCAATAAACACTATGCGATTAGTTGATCTATAAAATATAGTGTTATCAGGTTAGGATTTATTTCAAAATTAAGGGTTTAAGATTAAAATTTAGAAAGTATGAATAGACACTCAAATTTACTATAACAAGGGGTTTAATCTTATTCTCAGACGGGGTTTTGTGGAGATTTTAGAAATTTCACTAGTTGAAATCATGAATCAATTGAAGCTAGACCATCATGGAAAATCTGGAAGCACTGGACGGCCGCTTCATCCTAGTATGGGACTCCTCAGTAGTGTGCATCCACGATCCTCCACCACACGAGATTCGAACTCAGAACCTATCAGTCTCTCACTAGAGCGTTTAACCATTAGACGACTGAGTCGGCTTATTCATTTAAAATTTTGATTACACAATTCTATTCATACTGTTTTCCTTAAAATAAATAATAAAACATATTTGGATAGACATGCATATTTTGATAAACTAACCAATTCTATCATTCACAATGAATACGTAAATTTACTATCTCTACTACATAGATGAGAGTATTACATGTTTGTCAACCTACAAGCGTTCATATACATATGTTTACTCTTTCTGTCTATCAAATAAATATTTATCTTAATAATTAGTCTTATCATGTACGTACCTTTGTGTAATACATGAATAATACAATAGATAGGCGTATCATCATACAAACCTATAATTAAAACATTTGAAATTTCACTTACAAGAAATATATATCATGTCATTTCATCTCCACCTACATTCCTTTATATTAGGTCAGAAAATAGAAGAGATTCATAGAAAATACACACCCACATGAATGGAACCGAAGTAGGGATGTTCAACTCATATATTTATTGTATATTTCAGTTACATAGCATTGTTTTTTATGTTTAAACCGTATATTTCGATATATTATCGTTATTATCATTATCATTAATCAATATAGTTGTATAAATATCAAAAAAGATCCTTTAATCAATCAATATCTAACTCAAATAACAAGTAAATAAGTCAGTAGACGATAACGAATATTCGAATGATGTTCTTATAAAAAAAATAATATCAGTATAGAGTTTTATGGAGATTACAGAATATATGAACACATATTATTGTAATTTCAATAGTTGAGATCATGAATCGATTGAAGCTAGGTTACCATAGAAAACCTGGAAGCACTGGACGGTTGTTTCATCCTGCAGTGGGACTCCTCAGCAGTGCATATTCACGATCCCACCTCGAGAAACCCGAACCCAGAACCAATCAGTCTCACGCTTAAACATTAGAACACTGAGACAGCCGGCATGTTTACGGTGTTAATGTCTAACTTTAACTAATCCACGAAATCGACCGACACATTCATCATTGTCACCAGTGAGTTACTATCTCACAACTGACCCGGTTGAACTCCACTGGTCACTACTTCTCACTAGAACTCCAGGAACTACCTGTTGAAGCCAGTCACTAGTGAGCATATGTTGGTTAGTGTCAGAAGTGACCAGTGGATGCCGGTGTGCTCAGTGGTCTAGTTGGTTAAGCGCCTGGTGCGAGACTGATAGGTCCTGAGTTCGAATCTCTCGGGGGGCGGGATCATGGATGCGCACTGCTGAGGAGCCCGACACTAGGACGAAACGGTCGTCCAGTGCTCCCGGGTTTTCCATGATGGTCTAGCTTCAATTGACTTATGATCTCAACTGTTGAAATTACTGCAATCTCCACAAAACTCTTTCGGATACAAATTATTATCTAACAAACAAACAAACAAACAAGAAATGAAGACAGAAATTCGAAAGAGAAGTTTCAATTCCTTTTATTCAAAAGAAAATTTTCAGTTTCACTTGCTTTCATCTTTCTTTCTCTCCCCCCCCCTCTCTCTTTAGTCTAAAGTATACACCCACTGATTTAGTGTTCAATAATGTCCGAAATATTTGATCTTGAACGTCATATACATAATATTCTTTATCTTTCAACTAAATAATTGATAGAATTTCCATGAAAATACTTACAATAACATACGTACAAATGTGTTTATGTATTTCTTTAGTTAAACAATGATAAGTTGAATATTCTCTTTTAATATGTTCCTTTGTTGTTGATTTTTCTTTTTTTTGAAATATCTAGTTGGTATTTTCTTTCATTGCCTAAATATTAGTCTCTGGCTTTATTGAAATGTCGTGTGTGTGTGTATGTATGTATTCGTATGTAAGGATGGAATGATGGATATATGACTGGTAAATTAGAGTAAGTCAGTATGAGAATAGTGAAACACTATTATGTCGGGGATGGGGAGCAATTATAGACTAAGACAACTTTATAATATAAGCTTGACTCTTTTTTTATCCCTAAGGCTAAAAAATTACAAAACTTTAATTAATAACCAGGATTATTACTAATATTATTATTAGTAGTAATGGTATTATGATGATTAGTTCTGTCAAATAAAACAAAATCAATAATGAAACATAATAATAAACTTCATAAACAATCTTCTATACTGAAAACTTTTTTTTACCATTGATTTGTTTTAATGGGATAAAACAATTATTCGATGCTATCTCGGTTTCACTGACTGTCTAACTAAGATTATAAACACAAAGTTCAGAGAAGGGATCTCTTTTCAACCAATCTATTATCAAGCTGCACAATGATATTCAACAATCTTGTCAACACACCTTAAAAGGAAATATTTATTATTACTACTATTAGTATAAACATTAGGAGTAATAATGAGAAAGGAGGGTTAATCTTTTATAAAATCAATATTTTTTATAGATAAAAGAAAAATCGATTATTCTCATTAGATTTTAACACCTAGTAGTTGATTAGTGACTAGGGAGCCCTTACTGAATATTATTTTCATCATTCTAATAAGTATCGTTAAACTTGTAGAGGCTAATTTCGTCTATATCTGAATCCAATGAATAGTATACCGTTAACTGAGTATTTAATTCAGGCTAAATCTCCTAGTAGAATCATGGATTTACTCGAGATTATTCAAAAGCCTGAACACCAGTTTTAGAGATAGTTTATTGTTAAAGATGCAAACACACAGGGAAACCAAGTGTGTGTTTTGTGTTAAAAATCCATATAATATTTATGAGTGTTGATCGACTGTGGATAAATTATTGATTGTCTTTGTATGTTACAACCAACAGGAGAATAGATTAAAGATTGATGTGAAGACACGCGCTCAATCAGACTCATACAGAAATTTACAAAGTGGACTGAGTGTCTAAATTACAATGATCAGACAATAGTTAAATGGGCTTACTACAAACTTATATTGAATTTGTTAGGATATCCAGAAAAATATCCCAAAAATTATTCTGTTAAGTCTAATGCTATCCTTGGACTTAAAATGGTACCCCACCTCGAACTCACGCGTACTAGTCTCAGGATTAAACCGGTCAGCCTATTGCGTCAAGGTCTTAATCTAGAGTAGACAGATCATGGTCATAACAGGATTGAACTAAGAATCATTCATACTGTATAAACTCTGTGAATTATCTGATGATAGCTGGTTTAAATCATGGGATGAATAAAAATCGTGGAACTATTGATTTTTTGCATTCGAATAGTGTAAAAATGTTAACATTATTATTATTAATTAGCAGTAATACCAACGATAATTTAGCTGGATAAATTTATTTTATGCTCATGAAAGTTTTTACTGACTTCCTATTTTGTGAAGCTGATTGATGAGAGTTCAAATATTCTACGTAGCGTCAGTTATAGACAAATTCATGTTAGTCAGTGTTCACTATCATGAAACCTAGTTTCAAGGGTTTTTTCGACTATATTCAACCATCTAAGAGTATAAACTGTATTCATGAAGGTCTGAATGATCTATTTATTTATATTCACTACCCAATTCGATTAGTCACAGTTGGTATCTATGCATTATCAACAGCTGTCTGAATATTGTTTACAGGTACGAGGAAAAGCATATTTTAGATTTTACAACTGAATAAAAGTCACAAATTCATCAAAAATAATGATCGTAATTTTGAATAAAATCAATATACTCATTATTTCAGTATAGTTTCTCAGAAATTGTTGAGTATGACACTTCACATGATAAGCTAATGGTAGTTAGACAATTATCGCAAATCAAACAGCAGTCAACAGCTGTTTTATCTTAGTATAGAACTGTTCAGTAATGATCATTCATTATTTTATGAAGGGACGAACCAAAATCCTTCTTCAGATCTCGCAGTTAGCTCTTGCCCTTTAGACAATTCATCTAGCATCCAATAGTTTACACGTATCACTTCAATCAGATTGTGGTAGCAATTCATATATGAATTATATTTTTAAAAAAGGACACTTGTTTACCCATTCATTACACTTTTTTAATAAAACCTATTTATCTAGTAACCATTGCTCACTTTTACTTTTTTACTTACGTCTGTTACTCCTCGTGGAGGAGCATAGGCCACCCATCAGCACTCTCCATCTAACCCTGTCCTCGGCAATCCTCTTCAGTTCTTTCCAGATGCTATTCATCCTTTTCATGTATGCTTCCAATTCCCTACGTAGCGTGTTCTTGCTAAAAAAAAATAACGCCAACCAGCTTAAACAAATTATACCACTGTTCACTTTACTTTCTATTAATTATTTCTCTTCTCCTCTCTCTTCCATCCTTCATTTATTCAATTGCCATTTATAACTGTGTAATTTTCTGTTATAATCCAACTTATGGCTGTTTGTGTGCATGTATCAATTGGAGTAAGTATCTGATAGACAAAACATGTACAATCAGTCACTTTCGTTTCACATTATCCATATATATATATAGAGAGAGAGGTAAATATCTAACATACAGTAGACAAGTGATTAACACGTGTATTTATATACAAGATAAACCTGGGTCAATCTAATATCTAGAGTGGTCATAATCATAATTAGTAGTGGTAATATTATTATGATTACAAAAAAAGTGATAGTCACTTGTTGAATAACATGAAGATACTTGAAAATGAAATATCTATCATCTATGCATCTTTCAAGTGGTTTTCCTGTCTTTTATAGTTTCTTTTCTTTCTTTTTTTTAATAAAACTTTAATTGGTCTGTTGGAGTAAAATTATTTGGGATTGACACTGTATACCATTGAAGAGTATTTACCCAATTAGATAGATAACACTTAAATGAATGATTAGAAATAATTTTTTATGATAAAAAGTTATACGCAATGAGTAATGAAACCATTGAGTGAATACACTTATTCAAATGGTACAATTAAAGCATTACAACATGATTATACAACTCAGTGAATGTAATACAAACTAAATTTTGATTGAGATCATGAACCGATTGATGTTAGGTCACCATTGAAAACCTGGAAGTAAAGGACGACCATTTCGTCCCATTGTGGGACACCTGAGTAGTGCTCATCCACGATCCCGCTCGCGGGATCCGAACCCAGGATCTCCAGTCTCTTGCGCGAACGCCTAACCTAATAGACCACCGAACCGGCGTCCGATGGTGTCAATGTCTAACCTCAACCAATCCACGAAGTTGTGCAACCACCTTCCATTGTACTGAAACCATAAATAGATCTAAATTAGATGACCATTGAAAACCTGGTAGTATTGTCTTTTGCTGGACAGTGTAGATTTGTAATGATTATTGATTCGTATAGTTTATATTACAAGTTAATCGTCCAGTGCTAGATAGTGCTTCCAAGTTTTCAATAATTATCTAACTTTGATTGGTTCAGGATCTCAATAAAATTCATGTGAAGTTAAATCATGTCGAATATGAGGCAGTTACCCACCAAAGACAATGAAGATGGTTAGGAAATACCGTGGATTGATTGGAGTTCGGCATTAACACCACTGAATCCCGACTCGTTGGTCTAGAGATGAAGAGTTCACACGCGAAGCCAAAGACCTTGAGTGAGGGGTCGTGGATAGACGGAAAGGTCATCCAGTGCTTACAAGTTTTCAGTGGTCGTCCAACATGGATCGTCTCATGATGTCAGTGAAATTCAACAATGTCCAAGACCCCATACTGATAATAAATTATCACATACTAACTACAATAATTACTACTCAGTGATTAGTAAATATAAGTATCTCGATCAGACCGAACTTTAGTCGTACCCTGAATATCTGAATGGAGAATAAACGTTCCCTCAAAGATTGCATATACACCTTACTACCAGATCCTTATTAGCAGGAAGTCAATCACCATCATAATGTCCCAGCAACAAACAAACGAACAGCTGTCTGAGGATATCAAATTGTTTTCAAAACAAAGAACATAAGTTGAAAATGTATTGTGAAAGTCAAGAATTAAAATAAATAACAAGTGACAATCAGATGATCCAATGTTCATTCAATATTGATGACTTGTTATTCAATTATGAATGAATGAATCTTGATGAAATATATATAATTATTATTGATCTATACACTAACCAAAGATATATTGTAGTTGATGAAAATCGTAGCATAGGAATAAATGTAGAATATAGAATATTAGTAATATATGGTAAGACTATAAGTTATGGCCAACCTTTGAGCGACGCTAAAATGACCTTGAGAATAGTCACCTACTAACTAAGACTAAATGAGGGTTATAAAGCAACGTGAAGAATTAAAATTATGATCTACAATTGGTGGTTAGGATTAGGAACTAGATTTAAGGTCTTCACCGCGATTTTTAACCAAATGGACGAAAAAATTTCGCGCGATGATCCAAGACTTGTTATAATGTGTCCGATTGGTTTGTCCATAAATTATACTCCCACCCGATGTACTAATCATAAGGAAGTATTTTTGTCAGATTGTTAGAGTTAATCAGTAAATTACGTTACTTAACTTAGATTTCGTGCTATTTAGCACTCATCAGTAAGATGTTCCCGAAATTTTGAGGGATTTAATTTATATGGTGTTGGCTAATTCACATAGATTAGTGAACACAATAAAAATTGATTAATAGAATTCAAACATTTTAGAAAAAGACTTTATCAACGTGACACTAGTTAGTATTCAGTGGTTAATCAATGAAAAAAATCTATTATGAACTGCTGAGGAGTCTCACAATAGGACGAGACGGCCATCCAGTGCTTCCGAATTTCCAACGGTGGTCCAACATCAATCAGTTCATTATCTCAATCAAAAACTTAATAATGTCGACAACCCCTATACTGGTAATTAACATGTGCTCACTAACGATTAACTTCGTGAGGGAATTCTCGGAGTTCTAATGAGCTAATCCGTGTCGGGTAGAGACAATTATCTACCTCAGTACAATGGAAGATGTTCGCTCAATTTCGTGAATTGGTTGATGTTAGACACTAACACTATTGAATGCCGGCTCAGTGGTCCAGTAGGTTGAGCGTTCGCGCGCGAGACTAAAAGCCCTGGGTTCGAATCCCGCAGGTGGGATCGTGGATGCGCAATACTGAGGAGTTCCTTTGTAGGAAGAAACGGCTGTCCTGTACTTTCAAATTTCCAACGGTGGTCTAACGTTAATCAGTTCATAATCTCAATCAAAAAGATTTATTTTTAATGAATTTCAGTGAATGTCTATGAAGTGTTTTCTGTAAGCTTATTGAATAGTCTTTAACCTAGAATGAACTTGCCGATTTGATCTTTTCTATTCTTCCAGATGAAACCATAGAATAACTATCAACATGAACTATCTAACTGTACAATATTCAAATTATTCTTTCTTTATAAAATCATACGATTTCAAGCACTCGTTCATATGTACATCTACATGTCAACATAAACATTCATAAACATACAAATTAGCACATTGTTTAATTAAACTTAATCTTACGTGATTTTTTGATTATTATTGATGGTGTCATTTGTTAAAAACTAACAATCATGTACATGCAGATTTACTTAACCATAATTTCACTCTCATTCTCTCATTGACACATAAACACACACGCAAATACTTACAAACTGTATGAATAAAAATAACGCTGTATTAAACAATATCTCTTTTATAAAAATACAAACATTACTATTGTTTCTTATATTAAAAAAAAAGAAGAAAAGAATGAGTTGACTACTGAAATTCGTTAGTGTGAACAAGTCAACATTTATTTACACCTATTTGTGTATATGTGTATTTAGTAATGTATGTATCCATATGAAATTACATGACTAATGTGTTATATTGCCAGTTGCTATAACAACACCAAGTTGATCACTAGTTCATTTTTTTTCTCATCTACAATGATAATTTTTTTCACAAGTTGAAATCATGAGCCAATTGAAGCTAGACCACCATGGAAAACCTGGAAGCACTGAACGGCCGTTTCGTCCTAGTACGGGACTCCTCAGCAGTGCGCATCCACGAACCCGCCCCCCGCGGGATTCGAACCCAGGACCTACTGGCTTCGCGCGCGAGCACTTAACCATTAGACCACTGAGCCGGCATCCAACGGTGTTAATGTCTAACTTCAACCAATCCACGAAGTTGCGCCACCGTACACCATTGTCTTCAGTGAGTTCCTATCTCACAACAGACCTGGTTCAACTCCACTGGTAACGACTTCTCACTAGAACTCCAGGAGTGTCTCCTGAAGTCAGTCACTAGTGAGCAGGTGATTATTATTATTATCAGAATGGGTTTTGTGAAATTTCTAAAAATCTCCACAAAACCCATTCTGATAATAATGATAATTTTTTTGTTGAGTTCATCAATGTTGATTGTTTAAACTGTAAATTAGTAGAGTTATGTTATTTCTGTCATTATTATGAATACTTAACTGTCTTGTACATTGTACTGGGATTCTGAATGCGTAAATGTGTCGTAAGAAAACAAAGACTCTTGATATAGGTTTATTTAATGGTCAAAATGAGCAAAACTATGTCTGAATACACTACATTTTAACAATCAGACTTATATAATTTGAAATAAGTAGTATTTTCTGTCAATTAGTCAATAACTTACAATGAGAACACATATTTACATAAACATACTGATCAATTTTCACTCTAACTTGATTTTGCATTTTTATTAATACTGTGATATCAATTGATTCATACTAGATAAGACAATATTATTCATAATTATGTATGTATATCAGAGTCAACCATTAGTGTGATGATTCCACTAGGTTATGATAAAAGGTCAGTTGAATTCTTCATTTTATCACCTAAATACAATGAATACGTTAAACTGATCAGTTGTTAGCAAATTATCATACTTGGTGGTATGCAACTCATTTAGATCATAAATTGATCTAAGTTAGACGACCATTCGAAACCTGAAAACATTAGATGATCGTTTTGTTCTAGTATGGAACTCTTCAGCAGTGTACATATACAGTCCCGCACGTGAGAATCCAATCCAGGATCTTCTTTCTTGCGCGTGAGCGCTCAACCTGTAGACCACTGAGTCGGTAGTCGACAGTGTTAATATCAAACCTCAAACAATCCACGACCTCGTGCGACCATCTTATTAGTTTTTAGTATGTTTAACTATATGTAATTAACCATTGTGGTACACTATCAATAGTAGTTATTTTCGGCTGGAAGTTTATAGGTCACTAATCCATAACCCCTAATAACTCATAGCCAACTGTTGACTATATCCAATCATAAGATTTTTCATAAAATGTATATAAACAAGGAATTGTGAAACGGATAAGAAAGGGAAAATTTATCGAACGAAAATGAATTGTATCACCTTTAACATCCAATTATTCATTCCTAAAAAGACTAAATCGAGTATGAATAGATGAATGATTCGGAATTAATTTTTGAATATAAACTGATATGATAAATGCTAATAACATGCATATGAAACATTTACACTGACGACAGCCTCCAAATACCTAATATTAAAAAATATATCTTACACGATTCCATTATACAACACCATATGGGTAATTTGATGAAATCGGTAAATTTTTGATGACAATGATCACAAAATGTTAGGTATTGCAGTGTACAATCTTATTAGTTAAAATTAACAGATTATTACTTCGATTATTAAGAATATAACAAAGAAAACGGTTACTGAGTGATTAATAAAACAATATTATAGATTACTTGAGCAAAACCACAGATGATTTGATGCTTCAAAGAAAAATGTCAAAGAAGAAAGACTGACAAAACCATACTTAGAGAGATAGATGTGTGAATAGATAGATAGATAGATAGATAGATAGATAGATAGATAGATAGATAGATAGATAGATAGATAGATAGATAGATAGATAGATAGATAGATAGATAGATAGATAGATAGATAGATAGATAGATAGATAGATAGATAGATAGATAGATAGATAGATAGAGATAGATAGATAGATAGATAGATAGATAGATAGATAGATAGATAGATAGATAGATAGATAGATAGATAGATATAGATAATTAATTGTTTAGTGCCTAATGTTCATGATTTCAAATGATCACTTGAAATCAAATGTTGGTGTTGCGAATTTTCGTTGGATCGTGGGTGCGTACTGCTGACGAGTCCCACTCTAGGACGAAGTGACCATCCAGTGCTCCCAGATTTTCCATGGTGGTCTAGCTTCATTTGACTCATGAACTCAACTATTAAGTTTTCGTTAAGTCACAAAAACTCAATACGTAACAAGTGGATATAAAAAAACAATGACAGTAATAAATTTATAATGAATAAATTATTAAATATTATCACTTAGATATTTCACTGTCAACATCATATTTTATCAATGTTATGTGAATATCTATCTATGTATGTGTTTCATGTATTGTTTTGACCTTAAATTTTCACTAAATTTCACCTGAATTACCTGATCAATCCGAATTCGCTCATTTCATGATTTATGATAAAAGAGGTGTTGATTTTTGGACAATATTTAGTTTTTCATTATTGATCAGTTAAATAGTGTTTATTATTATTATTTTTATGCTCTTTGAATCTTAGTTCATAAGGAATATAATATTAATATCGTTTAGTGTGAAAGCTTGTTATTTATTCTAACGTAACTTACTTACATAACTCCGCCTGGAGTCCCTCCGGGGGCTACTGCCGGTCCCAAGCCCGTATAAAGGAGGAGGGTTAAGCATGGGGTTAGCGACCCCATCCCGTAGAAAACTAACTCGCTTAAAAAACGTTTACCCGCCAAAGTACTTACATCTGATTATACAAGCTTAAAATAGAAAACAGTCAGATAATATAATATTTAATATATTTCCATGATATTACTCAAAAAAAATTATATTAAAATAACTTATTTACTCATTGAAACTTCAATGTTAAGAGTTCACTCTGAATTCATTTGTAAATTTAATAGTTAAATTTATTAGTCAATTGAAGCTAGATCACCATGGAAAACTTAGTATGGAACTCCTCAGCACTGCACATCTAAGATCCCGCCTCGAGAGATTCGAACACCGGACCTATCAATAATTATGAATGTTCATTATATATATTTTTTTCTTTGATGTTAACAATCTGTTGTATATATATCATCATCTTCTATACGAAAATAATATTTAAATATTCACAGATGATATTCAATCATTATATTGAATATTTCATGTAAGGGAGATATAAAACATCAAATCAACCAATAGTATGAATGGATTTAACGCGATACAAAATAAAGGAATATTCCTATTGGTTAATTAATTTCAAGATTGATGATTGGCTGAAAAATTTTTTTTTATAAACTTAATGAGGTTTATATTCATATAATTAAAAAAATTATTATTACTTAAATAGAAATTCCATATTTACCATTTCAAAGTGACTAAAATTGTTTATTCAAGTAATATGAATATGATCTATTTTATAAAAATACACTAAAACAAAATGGATTTGGGATTTTCTAAATTAATGAATACAAATCCAATGTATACAAATTATTATTCACAAATTAATAATAATAATAATAATAATAATAATACATCAAAATTATCATATCCAGTTGCTAGTTCATTCTTTCATTATAATTCTAATAATGATTTATCAACAACGGCGACAACAACAACAACAACAACAACACCTATGTTAAATGAACAATTAACTTCACAAATAGAACAATTGAATAATTTTTCATTAATTAATGAATCAAAACATTTAAATCAATTATCTAATGAAATGTCAATGAAACGTTTAAAATTAGATAATGTACAACATACAAATGAATATGATTCATCTAGAAATTGTAATAGTACAAATTCTATTATACCATGTGATTTACGTGCTGAAAATAATGAAATAAATAATGATATGAATCGTCAATTCAATGTAAATGATACTATTCATACACAATCAATGCATAATCATTCGTTAGAACATGTACCAAATGTTTCAAATTATAATTTTTGGCATAAACTCAATTCTTATCCAATATTTCCTTATCATTCATCTCATCATCATAATACAAGTACTACTTATAACTCTACTAATGCTACTACTACTACTAATAATGATAATCACTTATCGAATTATTATGATCGATATATGTGCAATACAACATTTCGATATTCACATCCTTCATATAATCCTACATATAATTTGTCAATTTTCCCACCCTATTCACCAACTGGTGCACCATCTCATTATTACCATCAACAACAACAACACAGTCAAGGAGAATCGAACATCATGTTAGAGTCAAGATTGTCAAATACATTCCCTTCATTTATTACTGAATCTCAGATATCACTTCCATCATCTTCACCATTAGTTACCATGAATACAAACACTACTAATTTACACATAAGTAATGCTTTATTTTCATCTCATATGAGTAGTAATAATGTCAATGCACCATGTATAACTCTAACAGCTACAACTGTTAAAAATTCCTTTTCTACTATATCGTCTGTGATTACATCATCTATTTCGGATACTCCTACCGATACTATTCATAGTAATCATTGTAGCCAGAAAAATTTAAAACGAAAATCAACAAGCAATTATGATTTTAATACAAGATCACAAGAAGATATAAACAAAAATAAATCTGTTAATAATTTATATGAAACATCAAATATGTTGAAAGTCAATAATGACGAAGATTTAATTGACAAAAATTGTGAAAATAGTGAGTTAATGAAATTTTTAAATAATAATTTAAGACACAAGCACAATAAGCAAAGATGCTCACTTAGGGACTTTGAGTAGCAGGCACATACAACTGAGGAGACCCAAGTAGGACGAAACGTATGTCATGGATCCCACTGCTAGCCACAAACCAACTTTGCTTATGACGCTTATAACTTAAGCCTATATATGTATATAATACTTATGCTTCCGATTCCATATTAATCGTTAAGCGCAGGTGGTGAGACTTAAATTTCTTCGGTTTAATCCGCAACGAAGTCGTGACGCGCATAAGTGAAGAGTCACATGCTAAGGCGAAGCAATTACCTAATGACTTCGGTTTGTAATCTCAAAAAGTATTTTTATTCAATATTCACATGTTTATAGTCACATGCTAAGATGAAACTGTCTTTATTATGTTAAAATGTTATTGTTATGAAAATGATCGTAGTAGTGGTGGTGAGTATTGTGAAGATTGTTTATTGTTTATTCATGAATTGTCAACAAATGCTACAAGTTAGAACATCTCAGTTAAAGGAATTTTTTGAATTAATAGGGTTTTGAAATGAACTTCTTAAAACTATCACGAAATATATTGACTAATATAATTAAACCATATTAAATAGTTGGAGGTAATGGACTGTATATTCTGAAATTAGATTTCGTGTAATCAGGTATTTATATGTAAAGCATACTTGTATTTTTGGTGAAATTGATGTTCCACGGCAAACTTACTTCTATATAATCAAATATCAACCGTTTCGTTGGTGATCTTCATACAAAATTACTAAGCAACTGTCAAATATGTAAGAAGTACACTTTCAATTTTGATCAGCACATTTTTTAAGAAGACTAAATTCACCAAATCCCCTGGTACATTCGAGGTTGAATAGTCAGCTATCCCTTTCAAATGCTTTCATATTGACCACGCGTATACAGCGATTTCCAGAGATTCCTACTCACTGCTTTCTGGCAAACGGGGTGTTGTTTACGAAATTGAGAGGGCAAAAAGTCGATGTGTGGCGCTTTAAATGGGTTGGTGGATATGGAGTAGTTGAAAAATCCTGCATATGTGCTCCGAGATCCTGAGTGAGCGACTGGAGTATGAACCTATTGTTGGTCACCAGCTACCAAAGGACTATGTCTCCTAGCATTGTTCCACTACCTCGATCAAACTTTTAGGCCGAAGGCTCGGAGAGTGGCCCCCTAAGAAACCCACCTGCTTTAGTTTGGAGGCCCGAGCAGTATTCCAGCTCTTACACATATCAATTGATGAGGTGTGGCGCATAGATATTTGATTTGGTAAATAATAGATTTGTTAAGATGTAAAAGACAAAACCTAATAAAGTAATCCTTTCTCATACTATTGATTTGATTACACTTTTAAGTTGCTGACCAGATCATAATCTTACGAGTCATAAACATTCATTGAAA
This sequence comes from Schistosoma haematobium, assembly GCF_000699445.3. Taxonomy (NCBI): domain Eukaryota; kingdom Metazoa; phylum Platyhelminthes; class Trematoda; order Strigeidida; family Schistosomatidae; genus Schistosoma; species Schistosoma haematobium. The sequence goes on along the minus strand of NC_067199.1, from coordinate 7,315,375 downwards.
ATTAACTGCAACTATATGGTTATCAAATACGTTTGTCGTGTAGCTATTAAGAGCTAAACTTTGAACACATATTAAGGGATTTAGTTAACCTCAATTATTCTCTATTGAATGGTCTACAAACACTACTGTATGCATATGTATCAATCTCAGTTCATTTGAATTAGTCCCGTCATGAGCGATGAGTGATAGTCACCTGTTGTTAAATTACATGGATTACGCAACTGTGAGTAGATTTGGAAACATGCAAATTACGTAATAGATCGTATTGCATTATTTAGTTACTATCTCCAAACATAAAACGTCTTATCAACAACGATTAGATTCTTACGTAAGATATTACTAACAAAGTTATGATTTGATCACTCCATGAAACTCTCACTGTGTAGGCATTTAAAAAGGAAAGGGTCAAATAAACTTACACTTGAGCTGAGCTCACTTTTTTTGTCTCCAAGTAAAAAAGAAATCTAACCTTAGTAACCAAATTTAAATTATGTTTTTCATATTTTTTGTTGTTTGGTTGTAGATTTGGTTTTTTTTTAAATTAACTTGCAATCGATTACTTATCAATAGGTCATTTTAGTGTACTTGGATTATTGATTCAAAAGGTGTTGAAAAAAACGGATACCAAAAACATCAAAGTTCAAGTTTTAAGGAATAACTTTATGTCAGTAAAATAAGACTGAACTAGTAGTTTAAGTAGTTTTAAAATATTTTGTATTTTAAACGATGCCCCATTCCAAGTTCAAGAAACCGATACAATATGGATGTGAGTAGTTAATTGGTATTCTTTACCAATAAACTTTAGTAAGGAGGTTGAAATCATGAACTAATTTAACTTCGACCACCATAGATTCATGAATTCAATAAAATATAACAACTTACACAACTCCATATTGACAATTATGTGCTCACTAGAGACTAGCTTCGAGAGTAAGTTCACGGAGTTGTAGTAAGAAGCCGTGACTAGTGAGGCTAAATGGTATCGGGAGTCGCCCACCAAAGACAATAGAAAATGGTCGTAAAATGAGTTGGATTGGTTAAACGTAGACATTAACACATTTTGATACCGGTTTAGAGGATTTGGGTTCGCGCTCAAGACTGATGGACCTGGGTTCGACTCCCGCTTACAGTTTCGCAGATGTACACTGCTGGGGAGTTCCTATCCAGTGTTTTCAGGTTTTAAATGTCTGTCCAACTCAGATCAGTCTATGATTTTAATACGATAACTTATACTTGGTTTCTAAGTAGATGATGTCATTATTTTCTGTCTAAGTTGTTTGAAAATTGGGGATGATGATATAACATTAAGCTGTAGATTCAAGCTTCATTCAATTTTAACATGGTTTGTAAATTGTTGATAATGCCAGACACAGTCAATCAGAGTTATATTTTATTTTCTCAAGAGAAAGTATGGTCAAACAATGTAAATGAGCACGTATAGATGTTTTTACCTTCATTTTGATTAACAACATTATGAATACTAGAAAAACAGTCTTGAAAGAAGTTTTATTTTAAAAAAAGTTGATTGAAGATTAGTTTTTTTACCAGTTGAATCCACCATTGAGAATCTCAAAGTGCTGGACAGCCACTTCGTCCTAGTATGGGACTCCTCAGCATTGTGCATACAAGATCCCGCACACGGGACATTAACCCAGGACCTTCGGTCTCGCCCTCGAACATAACCTCTAGACCACTGAACCGGTATCCAACGGTGTTAATATCTAACTTCAGTCGATCCATGATCTTGTGCAACTATCCATCTATTGTCTGAGGTGGATAACTGTTTCCCACCCGACACGAATTGAACTTTATTAGTCATAGCTTCTCACTAGAACTCCAGGAAACCCATCTTGAAACTAGCCATTAGTGAGCATATGATTATTTTCAATAAGGGGATCTATCGAAAATGTATTATCATATTTTACGTACAAAATGAATATCTAGAACAAATAAATATGTTAGCATTTGTTTGATAATGATATACAAATATTGATGTATAGTATAATGGAGAATACGAAAGGTTATTGTAGCGGTAGCAGTCGCCTTCAATTGCTGTATTGTCTACTTTTGTTCAAACAGCCAGGAAAGTCATTCAGTCAGGAAATTATGTGCCTGAAAAATCAAATATATAACTAAGCTGCATCATTATCATTACATAGTCACAGAAAATATACATTTTCTTCAGTATATCATGTATCGATCTAAAATTTGATATTTTACATGCGTTGGTTATAAATAAGCAGTAGGAAAATTTCTTTATACCGGTAGGAAATACTCTAACCATGACCATCCACGCCCCGACCAGGGATTGAGTCTATCAGCAATGCATACTTAAAATTCAAATTGATTTTATAATTTCTTGGTCATAAGACAACATTTTTCCATTGGTTTCCGATTCACAATGATTCTTTCAACCTCCCTCCCCCTCAGACACTGTCCATTTTATATAATTCTATTTGTTTTTCTAACTTGTAAAAATGAAATAACATTTAATTTGCTTTAATTAACTATATTCAATGAAGCGCTATCATTGTACAATCAAAACAATCTTTTCCATTAATATACAATGAGTATGATTATGTGTGGCAAAAAAGGAAATATATGAAGTTGATAATAATAATAATACCACTAGTAGCTGAAGATCTAAGTCAACAAATAGTCGATATTAGTTTCTAAACGGTTAAATCAACAGTTGAAATGATCAAAACAGCAAAAAAGGTTCATTAAATACATTACTGTTTGATACTGGTTTTAACATGTTACTATGTCTTATATATACATAAATATCTGGTAATTTACAAGTGTTATAATAATCTGGTAATATTTGACTTATCCTATTCACAAAGGATCTTAGTAACTAAATCTTATTGATTTTTAAAGAAGAAAAAAACACAAATAAGATACACTTGAATTTTATTTCTCAATTAATTTAAACAAAATATATATTTCGAATGAACAAACTAATTCAAATCTGACTTAATTAAGCGTTAGCAAAGTTAGTTTATTTCATGTACAGGTAATTACTCGTTCTGAATTGTAAAAAAGAACTACAAATTGACGATATTGCTAGTTCTTTATTATATACATAGATGAAGGGTGGAGTGTTTATTATTATTATTATTATTACTATTATTATTGCTAAGTAGTCAGAATGGTAAATGATATCTTTAGATGTTTAAGACAACATGCAAGTTTACATTGTAACCATGGATAATATTGTCTAATTTATAGAGTTCATCAAACTTTATCGATAAAGTTTACAATAAATCTTTTAAACCAAATGATTTCATGTAAACATTACAATGTTGACGTCTTTGATTGTCATTTTGACTGACCCAAATAGTGGTAGATCCACCTTGATACTGTAAGAAACTTACATTTCGAGCCATCAGATAATTAACTCTAACAATTTAACATCAAATCAAGCTTCTAGGAACTAATCATCGTTTATTGTTAGTCAATTTGTTATTCAATTTATAGAATTTTAATCAAAGTAAAAAGATGTAGAAATACTCTCAAAACTGATTGCCATAAATAATAGACTACTATGCTATATGGATGTGGTAGGAATGTTGGAGTAAAAACCTCAACGTTGTTCAAAGTTTATATTCAATGAAGCCTTGTCAGATAGCGTATAAATTCTAGTGAGTGGTTATGACTCACGAATTTTGACTATACCAACAAAAACACCTGTTTTACCTCAATTCGATAGTTCATTTACAGGCTATAACTCGAACACGCACAGGATCCACATCAGAATATTTTCAGTTTTTTCTGTACAACACAATGAAATCTAGTTCTAAAGTAGGAAGTAAGGTAGATGCTTACAACAAAAGTAAGAAAATACTTACCATTTAATTTTGAACCATTTGATTAGATTATTTATCAATTACAGCGCTTAGTTTGAACTCTAGCTACAATCTCTGTCTAATTGTACTAAAACTCCAAACAATCTTTTACTTAATCGCGTAAAATAGTTTTAATATATTGTCATTCGTATAACATTTCATTGAAGATAACATTTGACTGTTTCCATACTTGCATACCTATAGTCGCACACACTTACGCACATACGTAACCAAGGCCTATAGACTTACATTCACGTAACCATACAAACTCCGCCTATTTTCTTATGTCAAGCTTGATTATGTGTCTAAAAAGTATATATTCTCTTTCTTCTTCTTCTTCTTGAAATTCTTTCCCGATTTATACATGATATCGGTAGAAAAACGACATTTCTTGTTACTATCTAGAACAGACGGTTTTATGGAAAAATAAAAAAAAAGTTTCCAGTGTGAAAACATGCCTAGTTTGTTTCTTAGTTAAAAGAGAAAGATTTTCGTCATTTCGTTTATTGATTACAATTTAATAAGGTAGATATACCGTGTGTTCATGTTAACCGAACCGCTTATCAACCATGAAGTTAACACAACTGTACATTCACATACATACGATTGTATCACTGACACACATGTTATCAACTACTGATATAAACTTTGAATTCGGAATGTAAGTAGTACAGAAGGAAACAAAGGAAAAATTAACTGAAAGATAAGTATGTATATGTGTGGAAACATCTAAGTGGGGGTGGGATAGCTGCATAGAGTGTGATGATGGTAAAAAAAAGATGACTAGAAATAAGTTTAGCCTATAATTATCTATTGATAATTTTTTTTAAAGAAAAGTTGAAAACGACAGACTTTTTTAAGGGAAAGATAAAAAAATCATCTGTTGAATAGCCCTGAGGGTGAGGTGGAGTCAATATACATATATATAATTGGCTTTTACTATCAATGCAAGACGAAATCGGAATTCATGTATGCACACACACATATACGTACATACATATAAACACACTTTCACATTTTTGTATAGAAGTGCTTCAACTTAAATCTTTTTCATTTTCTTTTTATATTGCGTTCTCAATCTGGATAACGGTTGTTCATGTATTTAGTTGTAAAAACTTATTTTCCCTTTTTCTGTTAATTTTTATCGCCACGAGTCATATTTAACAAAATAGTAACTATGTTAATGTATCAGGACAATGAGACTCGTTAAGTCTGTCTACTCGTGAATGTATGCGCGTGTGTAAAATGAGCATGAAAATCGTCAGATTACATACTTATTATCGATTATGTGAAATCTTCATACCTTATATGAAGAAATTGAAATTAAAATGTGAGCTCAGTTGGTATTACAATTTTAACGAATTTCTAGTAGGATCTTCTTTCTTAACTTCATTAAAAACACTCTTGTCGTGTAAAAGCCGTGAATATGACTACTCTCGTAAAGATGATACATACATAATGCAATAAGAGAGCTAACTCTCCCCACCTTTTTCAGTACAATGGATCCTAATACTGAACAATGGGTGTGTGTTCCTTTTTAAAAATCCTAATTTATAATACGACAAGAATGTGTACACAACATACCAGAAGTTCAGAAGTTTTTCAATAATTCATTTATTAACATTAGTTCATGAAATTTGGACATTATGTCTATATTAAATTCTCCAATAATTGTTAATTCTAGTGTAGGAAGTAACACGTAGTCAAATAAAAATATTTTTCAATATACTTGTATCCGAAACATATTAAATATAGAGGTTTAATGCACTCGGAATTTGTTAAGATCATGAACCAAACAACCTTTGAAATTCTAGAAGTACTGGATGGTCATGTCCTTCTAACATGGGTCTCTTTGTTAGCATACATACACGACCCCATAGACGGAAATCCAACCCGGAACCCTCAGTTTCGCGCACGAAAACTCAATCTTTAAACTACTGAACCGGGATCTAATAGTGTGCAATTAAGTAAATACTAGTGTTATTTCTCAGCTCCCAGAATCCATGATTAGGTGTGTTGGAAGACCTAAGTTAATCGCTTCATAACAACTACATTTCTGATTCATATAGCGAAATACTAATCAATGTTGCATAAAATAAACAGCAACATGCTGATTTTAGAAATTTAAATGATAGCTTTTCCATACAAGATAACAATTCACAAAGACACTATTATAATTGACTTCAGATCAATTCATTAAAATCATCCACCCGATAACTTGATCATATATATTATTATCAGAAGGGGTTTGTGGAGATCTTAGAAATTTCACAGATTGGAATCATTAGTCAATTGAAGTTAGACCATCATGGAAAACCTGGAAGCACTGGACGGCCGTTTCGTCCTAGACATAATCACCACTGAATGCCGGCGCAGTGGTCTAGTTGGTTAAGCGCCTGGCACGAGACTGATATGTACTAGGTTTGAATCTTGCGGGAGGGAGAGATCGTGGATACGCACTACTGAGGAGTCCCACACTGGGACGAAACGGCCGTCCAGTGCTTCCAGGTTTTCTATAGTGGTCTAGCTTCAATTGGCTCATGATTTCAACTATTAGTATTACACACTTTATTGTTTTGTGACTGTAGGTCTTAAAAGTGGAATTACTAAAAACACATTGTTTACGGAAATATTGTTTGTTATTGGATCTAATATGAATATGTTCAAATTATTTATTATTCAGATAATTAGTCTTGAAATTAAATTCGACGTATATATAAGTTTATGGTCTAGTAGTTCCAAACCCTAGTCCACTTTATTATTGTTTCTTTTTTCATGTACAGACTTATTCTTGACTTATACTTACTTACTTACTTACTTACGCCTGTTACTCCTCGTGAAGGAGTATAGGCCGCTCACCAGCATTCTCGATCCAACCCTGTCCTGGGCAATCCTTTCCAGCTCTTTCCAGTTGTTATTCATCTTTTTCATATCTGCTTCTATTTCTCGATGTAATGTGTTCTTTGTCCTTCCTCTTTTCCGCTTCCCTTCAGGATTCCAAGTTAGTACTTGCCTCGTGACGCAGTTTGATGGTTTCCGCAATGTATGTCTTATCCATTTCCATCGTATTTCCTAATTCCCTCTTCAGATGGAAGTTGGTTTGTTCTCTCCCAGAGAAGGTTGTTGCTGATTGTATCCGGCCAGTGGATGTTGAGTATCTTACGTAGACAGCTGTTTATAAATACTTGTATCTTCTTGATGGTGGTTATTGTAGTTCTAGAAGTTTCAGCTTCGTACAGTAGAACTGCCTTGACGTTGGTATTGAAGATTCTCACTTTGATATTGGTCGAACGATTCTTGACTTATAGTGACATTGTAAACTATTTATACAGAAATAAAGGCAATAGGTTTTGAACATACAACTTAATGTCTAAAAGTTAAGTGCTTTAATCACTAAAACATAATCTTGGTTTGAACAACTAGGAAAGATCATTAAACCTGATACAATGTGATCACAAAGTTGAGCGTATAAATACATACTCGGTTAAATAAGTTAAAAGATATTGAAGTTCTTTGTAATCTATAGTTGAGTAAATTAGGTATTGTTTTATTTAGTGTTCAAGTATTTTCGTCTTCCTTTACGTCTTAAGTTTCCTAATTTCCTGATAATACTTCAGCAATTAATATTTTCTTCGAATTGTATCTCTGATGTCTAATCACTTTTTTCGTTATTAATATTGTTGCTACCTCTACTACTATGAGATTTGCCTGAACAATATTATATTGCTATGCTAATAGTGTATGGCAATTTGAACCAATGTACACATATGTCAGACTCTACTATTAACTTTGACTGATTGACTAATTTAGATTTTTAATGTTAGATTATTGATTTGTTGTATACAAGTGTATAGTTCAGCGTAGCCCATAAATAATGACCCAAAGGTGTCAGAACTAAGTTGATTCTACTATGAATTTCTCAATGAAGTAAAATCAACATTGACCATATTATTGCTTCAATAATCTATTTATAATATAATTCAAAAATGAAGAATATTTGAGCGAACAACTGTTTTCAATAACTTCATCATCAAGCTCTGCAGTTATAATCAGAATGGGTTTTGTGGAGATTTTAGAAATTTCACTGGTTGAAATCATGAATCAGTTGAAGCTAGACCACCATGGAAAACCTGGAAGCACTGGACGGCCGTTTGGTCCTAGTACAGTTATAAGTCTATAATTATGACATTTTACAAATGCCAAAACTAAGGCATATATTGATGAATTTGACAATGTTATGTGTTATAAATGGTAGAGTATAATGATGAAGTTATTGAAAACAATTGTTCGCTCAAATATTCTTCATTTTTGAATAGTTTATGGGGATTTTTAAATTGCTGATATCATATAATTGTACATTATCAGAAATTTTTAAAGTTTGAAGAATTGATAATACAGTGTTAATTTGTAACTTCTCGATGATATTTTCTTACTGTGCGATAATGCCCAAGTCATGCAATCTGAACTTAATCAGTTGGCAATCAGTGTCCGTAGGTATGGTATGTGCTTTGCAGCTCCTAAGTGCAAAGTACTTCCACAAGACTGGCAGGATTCTAATCCTGTACTGACTCTGAATGGTGAGCAGATAGAAGTAGTCGAGAAGTTCGTGTATCAGGGGAGCTGCATAAGTGCTGGTGGTGGCGTGACTGATGAGATCAATGCACGTATAGTGAAAGCCAGAGTGGCTTGTGCCAATCTGGGCCATCTTTGGCGTCTTCGTGTTGTCAGTCTGTCTGTAAAAGTTCGGATCTACAACGCGTCGGTGAGAGCAGTTCTGTTCTATGCTTGTGAAACCTGGCCTCTTCGAGTTGAAGATGTTAGATGACTCTCTGTGTTCGATCATCGTTGTCTCTCAAGGATTGCTGACATCCAGTGGCAAAACCATATCGGTAATGCAGAGGTTCGGCATCGTGTGTTCGGGCATAATGACGATAATGCAATTGGTGTCACCATTTTGAAACATCAACTTCGGTGGCTTGGACATGTTCTACGGATGTCGTCCCAGAGAATTCCACGTCATGCATTATTTGCTGACTCTGGGACTGGTTGGAAGAAGCGGAGAGGTGGTCAGTGTATGACATGATGTCGTGGCTTGTGTTGGTCCTTCACGACTCTCTGGCTGGGGTTCTAGAGATGGTGCGACACAGTGGCTAGAGACGTTACTAGATATGGCTCACGGTAGAAGCCATTGGTGATCTTACTGTAACCTTCTTTTACTTTCTTCATGAAAAGTGGTTGTATCTTCTTTAGCTGAAAGATTTCTTCTGATTGTACCTTTCCGTTTCTCCAATTATTACTATTATTATTATTATTACATTACCTTACACTAATCTGTTCGTTATTGTTCTTTTTTTCTCTCTTCAAATTCTCATTGGTTTGTGTGGCGCATACATATTTAGTGCCCTCTTGTACCAATATTTATGTGTTTAAATAAATAAATAAATAAATAAACTTCCTCATAGTCCCTATATATTTTTCATCGAGTTCATGATCACATTGTATTGTGATTGAACACGATACAAGTACAATATTGAATTAGAATATAATAATCTACATTGTGTAACCATTCCATCATTCAAAATTGATTCATTAATGAAATCAACTCTTAAGTGTTACATAATTTTTTTGGAGATTTTCCAGTTCACTATTAACTTATTCTACTTTAAACTAAATAAGTTACTCAGAAACCATATATTAACCTATTTATCTCTCTCTTTCTCTTTTACACATATTTCTTACTTTAGACGATGAATCACAGCATTCACCAATCTCATCATCAATGGATTATTTCTCCCAAACAAATTCCATTTCACCACAAGATGATAATGTATCACAAATAAATGTTTACAATAGTAATATTAATAATACTGATAATAATACTGATAATAATAATAATATTATCATAAAGAATAAAAAAATACGTAAACCGCGTACAATTTATTCCATATGGCAATTGCAAATGTTAAATCGACGTTTTGTTCATTCCCAGTATTTAAATTTAACAGAACGTGCAAGTTTAGCATCACAACTTGGCTTAACACAAACACAAGTAAGTATTTATCTTGATTATATCATAATCATATATGAGAATTATTTTCATTATGAAATGAAAACAATAACAAAACTTTTGTAAATCATTCATGTTGAATTGAGATCATGAGTCAATTGAAGCTAGATCACCATAGAAAACCTGAAAGCATTGGATGGCCGTTTCGTCTCATTGTGGAGCCCTTCAGCAGTGTGCATCCACAATCCCGCCCCCCAAGAGATTCGAACCCAGGACCCACAAGTCCCACGCGAGAGCGCTTAACCACTAGACCACTGGGCCGGCATATATAACTTTTTTAATAGAGTTTACCAACCCGTTTTTGTTTTACTTGAGATCGAGGAAGTTTGCTTTTTATGTTGACTGACCAGTAAAACAAATTTATGAGTAAATATCATTGATGATAACACTGAATATTTGTTATGGAATAGCATGATAATTTCAGGCATCATGTTTAGATTGAGTTGTTTAAATGTATCATGCTACTTCTCAGTGAATGTGATTTAACATGAAATGATGGATGGATTATCAATGTATATATATATATATATATATATATATATATATATATATATATATATATATATATATATATATATATATATATATGTTTCCATTATCTAGGATTATCTTAATGTAATGAAACTCAAGTAACAAAAAGTGATTTGTAATATCAGTTTTGATCATATTTCTTTAAATGTATGTATGTTTGCGGAATTACCCAACTATCTAGACTGAAACGTAATTTAACCATCCTTAGACAATCGTTTATTTTTTTATTGAGATCATGAACCAATTGATGTTAGACCATCACAAGTGAAAACCTGGAAGCACTGGACGGCCGTTTCGTCCTATTGTGGGACTCCTCAGCAGTGCGCATCCACGATCCCGCTCGCGGGATTCGAACTCAGGGCCTTCGGTCTCGCGCGCGAACGCTTAACCAACTGGACCACTGAGCAGGCATCCAATGGTGATAGTTTCTAACATCAACCAATCGTTTATTTATCCACATAATAATTAGACAAGTTAATCAATATACGAGTATAAATAAAGATTTCATTCTACAGTTCATTTCAACAAAATCTGTACTAATCAACTTAAATCTTAATCAATTTTTGATCTACCTGTGAGATGAACATTGATTGATTGGATTAAAAGGAACTTGTTTATTCGCTTCATCAATAATCATCCTCACCTACACGTGTATACACAACTGTTTAAATGTGTATATAAAAAAAAGTTCGAATGAGTTCAGTAATACTATTGATTGGCTGTATAAACTATCCTACTCTTTACAATACACATAATTTGTATATGAAGAACGAGTTGAAGGTTAACATTGATAATGAACTGTTATAATTATGTAATCATGAATAATTGTGAAGGATTTATAGTGGAAGTATACATATGTTTGACCATCTGTTTAGTTAATGTCGAATTAAATATGTTACTTTAAAGTAAGATCATTCTTCTTTGAATTGTCACGACATTATCATCTAGATGATGATGATGATGACCGGGATGACAACAACAATGTTATTGATGAAATGCACGAAATATGAGAAATAATCAACAGTCATAATAAAAATTCTTTTCTCTTTTTATACTGTCAAAATATCATTATGAATAATGTTGCAACAAACAAACGTTGTGTGTGTGTGTGCATGTTTGTTATATTTCTTTTACAGAAGAGAAATTGTTTTGGGATCATGAACTATTTGAATGTAAATAGTACTAAACGTTTATGGTCTGTCATCATAAATACAACTGATTTGTTTAGAAATCTGTGATTGTATAATCCAAGCATTCAACTTTGAACTTGAAAAAAATTGAAAATCGACCTTATTATCCGGTTTATTTATCAATTATAAGTTTATATTGAGATCTTGAACTTATGAATGTTAGATCATCATTAAAAACCTAGAAGCACTGAACAGTCGTTTGATCCTAGTATAGTATTCATGATCCCTCATACCCTCATACTGTACTCGAACCCAGGCCCTCCACCCTTACGCAAACACTTAACATCTAGACCAACGAACTGGCATCTAACGGTGTTAGTGTTTACATTTAGCCACAACATTGTGCAACTACTTTCCATTATCTTTGGTGGCTAACTGTCGATTCGGTTGTATTCTACTAGTCACGGCTTCTCACTATAATTCCGAAAATTACTTCTAGAAGCTAGTCACTTTTGAGCACATAAAAATTATCAGTATAGGGTGGTCGAGTAATTATTGAAATCATGAATCAATCAATGTTAGACTGTCACGGAGAACCTGGAAGCACTGCACGTCCGTTTTGTTTTAATATGGAACGATTAAACCATTCAACTCCAACAACATAACACTATCATAAACATCATCATGAGCTATAAATATTCTTCATTATCTTAAGGACATTACTTACGTTTGAATGTTAAGAGATAAAAAAGAAAATAGGTAAAGTGGGGTTCGGTGTAACAATTGAATGATTGAATATCTTTAAATTTATTCATATTAATTATTACTTCATAATTCGTTCACCCATGTGGTGAGTGTATTACTTAGAAGACTAAATTCTCAGTGACATGTTGATTATGTACTTGATTGATTAGAACGTGAGTGATATACGAAAATGATTTTTTCCAATCGTTTATCGCAAATAAGAATGACCAATTATTTTGTTTATTTATTTGAACACATAAATATTGGTACAAAGGGGCACCGAATACATATGCACTACACAATTCACATGATTTGTGAAACTATATGGGTATCCAGACCTAAGCAGATGGTTTTCTTAGGGGGCCACACCTGGAGCCTTCGACCTAAAGGTCTGATCTACAAGGCAGTGGGGCAACGTCAGGAGGTGCAGGTCCATGTTACCAGGTGGCGAACAATACCTTCATACTCCAATTACTCTCTCAAGATCTTGGAGCCTATATGCACCGAGGGTTTGAAATCAGAGTTTTGCAACTCCCTTAGCTGAAACTTCCATATCCATCAACCCGGTTAAAGCGCCAGACATTCGCTTTTCTTCCTCTCAATTTCATAGATAACACACCGTTCACGAGAAGGCAATGAGTAGGACTTCCCTGAAAGTGATTGTTTACATGAGGTCATGTGAGAGCATTTGAAGAGGGAGAGCTGACTCGCCCCAACCTCAGCCTCAGCACAGCAGTTGGGGACTATGACTGATTATACAACTTAGTAAATTCATTAAAGCTGTTGTTTATGGTCGTGGTATTCTATAATATTGCAAACATGTATTCAGACAATAAATTATCATTGAATTAATTGGTATCAAGTACTGTTTAGTTCCAGTTTTACAAATTCGGATGTTAATTTAACTGTAAATAAATAATTTAAAAACTTATGTGTTCAGTTCTCATTTTGATTTATTTCCGGTATCATCTACCATCTTTATGGTCTTGCTTATGACATCCAGTTCACTATTTACCTGTTCATGTCGAGATTTTTGCAGTCAGTATTCGAAATTTTGACTACATAATCAAATTAGAGTTTTTTTGTAAGATCAACTGTTTGCTAATAGTATCAGTTATTTTGTGGATTTTCAATTTTGAGATTATTGTCTATCTTACTTTTATACTGATGAGCATAACGTTTTTTTTCACATCATGAGTTACTCTGAACTAAATCCATTTATTATATTACTGCCAATGATCAATAATGAGTCAAATTAAACGACTGTTCAAATATGTTATAGTCTACGTTACTTTTGACTGCCTCCATTAGAATATTGTTTTTTTCTGGTTAGCGTTTCTACAGGACTTCCTCCTTTATCCGGGCTTGTAACTGACAGTAGCCCCAGAGGGGTCCCATTAGAATATAGTTACAAAATAAATCTATATTCTTATATATCACTAGAAAATCTGTCTATGTTGAATTTTATTCTAAAGAAAAACCGAATATGATTACAATTTATGGATCAGAAGTGATGTCATCATAGGTAAACGATTCAACTTTCGTCTGTTATGTCATCGATTCTGTTAAGTACACGTGATGTGTGTGTAGGATCACAAACCTTTATGTAAAAACGTCTGGATTACTTAGTGGGCTAAAATAGAATGTCTTAACCTATGGACCACTATTCTGAATTCGTTTTAATACATCTGAAATGGACCTTATAAATTGATATTAACCAATGAAAAGTGGTTGAAAAGCGAAATAGGTTCATGAATGATATATTTAGAAATGAGGATACTAATTGTATTCAATCATTAAATTTGATTTCGTGTATAGTTCTCAATCCATCCAGTGCTTCCAGCTTTTCCATGGTGGTCTAGCTTCAACTAACTCATTACTCATGAAAATTACTGAAATCTCCACAAAATCCCCCTTCTGATAATAATCATCTACTCACTAGTGACTGGCTTCAACAGATAGTTCCTGGAGTTCTAATGAGAAACGGTGACCAGTGGAGTTCAACCAGGTTTGTTGTAAGATAGTAACTCACTCAAGACAATGGTGAACGGTGGCTCAATTCCGTAGATTAGTTGAATTTAGATAATAACACCGTTAGATGCCAGACGGCTCAGTGGTCTAGAGGTTAAGCGTTCGCTTGCGAAATTGTTAGGTCCTGTGTTCGAAACTTGCGAGGCGGTATCATGGAAGCACACCACTGAGGAGTCCCATACTAGGATGAAACAGCCGTCCAGTTCTCCCAATTTTTCAATAAATCCCCATGTTCAGATTAAAATTTCGTCTATTATTCAATTCCATAATCTATCCGTATATGAATTTAAATAGTTGAATCCATGAGTCAATTGAATCTAGACCACCATAGAAAAGCTGAAAGCACTGGACCGCCCTTTCATCCTAGTATGGAACTCCTCAGTAGTGCGCATCCATGATACCGCCCTGTAAGATTCGAACCGCATGACCTATTCATTTTTTCTTCATATTTTCTTCTATCTATATGAGTAAAATGAAATAATATTTATGGTATGACATCACATGGGGTTTTCTTTCATTTTCAACATATACTTAATTATTATAGATATTGGCAAAGTAATTATTCAGGTTAATTTTCTCTTCATTTACCTTTATCCCTTACCTATCTTTCTCTCCTTCTCTCTTTTTTCTCTTCTATGCATACATACACCCACGTGAACAATTAAAATAAGAACCGATATACTTATCTAAGATAATTAAGATTATCAACTTGTAGATTGTAGACAAAAAAATGTTTATACATTCATATATCATTATTATCTATAGATTCATGTATGTGTGCATGAATGACTTGTAATAGAGGCGTTATATATATTCATATGATAAGAGGATAGAAGTGAATCAGGCTACTTCTCTTCTCAATGAGTAGTTCATTGTCATCAATTGCTTGGAATATAAATTGAAGAAGTGAAAAATGAACAGAGCAATTATCTTTTCGATATTTTTTTTAAAATAAAAAAATAACTCATATAATAGTTTATTATGGAATATGGAAAACACAGAAATAACATACATACAAACAGGACAGTAACCGAAATACTTTCAAAATAGAGAGAAAAGGAATATATTAATAGATTATCTTAGTTTTTATATTGTTGCGCACATACATAACACTTCCTCACCACCACCCTACCCCCACCCCACCCCACCCCCACACATATATACACATACATACCTAAGTACGTACGCAAAAAATCAGTAATGATAAGGGTTAATTATCATAGAAATAAAATAAAAATGATTTTTTTTATACGGAGTTATTTTTTATCATTTTCGTTAACTTGAATACAGTTTACAGTGATTTCACACAAGCAAGAAACATTTGAGAAACCAACAAAAAGAAAAAAACTATTTAAGTGGTTAATATTTATAAAATAATAAATTAAATTTTCGAGAAAGGGTTTACATTTGTTTAAATTTTGTAACTTTTAATATGAATATCCATTGTATAAGCTAGTGATTATCTGAATTCAGTAGTAGTTCAGTGGTGAATGCATTCATATTCCAAGGAAAAGGTACTTGGATAGCATGTTTGAATATATGGGCTACCTGTTCCTACCATCTGGATATTTCAACAAGTTATCTGTTTTCTTGTTTGTTTTAACACATTATTATGCCTATTTGGTTGCATAACCTATTCAAGAGAGTTTGTGACAAGTTTACGACATTGTACAAGTTATAAAAGAGCTCAATCAAAAACATCATGGTTGCTGGCAAGATGTTGATTCATGAACGGTTAACATCTAACTGGCGACTACTCAATATTTGTCTCAAGGATCGATCAAGAAATAAAAGACAGGGACTTGCTGAAATATTTTTTGCTGAGAATTCGATATTTTCACAAGGGGTTTGTGGAGATATTAGAAATTTCACAAATTGAAATCATGGTTCAGTTGAAGCTAGACCAACATGGAAAACCTAGAAGCATTGGACGGCCGTAACCTACTAGACCACTGAGCCGGCATCTAACGGTGTTAATGTCTAACTTCAACCAATCCACGAAGTTGCGCCACCGCATACCATTGTCTTCAGTGAGTTACTATCTCACAACAGACCTAGTTGAACTCCACTGGTAACGGCTTCTCACTAGGACTCCAGGAGTATCTCTCGAAATCAGTCACTAGTGAGTAGATGATTATTATCAGAAGGGGTTCCATACTAGGACGAAACGGCCATCTAGTGCTTCCTGGTTTTCCATGGTGGTCTAGCTTCAATTGACTCATGATTTCAATCTGTGAAATTCGATAGTGTACCAAAAATATAAAATAATATAATAGAGCCAATAATTAAAAAAATAATAATAACAATAATAATAATAAACCGTAACGTAAACATCGACGCTGTGATACAGGCGTATCCAAATAGAATAAAATTCACATCCTCGTTTCCGTCGTTAGCTACTAACGAACTTAAAAAAAGTTTATTTGAATTTCATAAATTGATAATGTGGGTTTTCTAGAATAAAATACAAGGTATTGTTAGGACTAAAAGACGTTTTACTGCCAAGAAGATTATTGCCATCTGATTTAAATTTTCCTAGTTTGAATTACAAACTGATCTTATTTAGAACATCATTGAAAAGCTGGAAACACTAGATGGTTGTTTCGTTCTAGTGTATATTAATCAGCCTACACATAGATAATAGAACTTAAGAATTTTGATCTACCTGAGCTGACACTTAATAGTTTGAATGTCTAACTTCAATAAATTCACGATATTGCGCAACGCTGATCCATTGCCTCAACCATGTCGTATTTGAAACAGCTACTTATCACAGGCAATGGACGAGGGCTGCACAATATCATAAATTAATTGAAGCTGGACATTAATACCATTAAATATCAGATTAGTGGTCTACAGGTTAAGTGTTCTCACGTGAGATCGACAGTTCTGGGTTAGATTCTCATGCATGGGTTTGTGGTTGCGCACTGTTAAGGATATCCATACTACGACGAAATGACCATCCAGTGCTTATTTGTCTCCAATGCTGGTCTAGGTAAAGTCAGTTTAATCTAAATTGAAAATTCTACAATATTCACAAATCCCCTTATATAAATGATTAAAATTTTTATTGAGTTGATTGACATTGTGCACATCATTTATTTCGAGCCTTTCTGAACAATTAAATTTGCATAATCTCAACAGTAATATAAGAAATGCTTCAAAAACTCTATATGTCATAAATTGTATCCAGTAAATGATAGATACACTATAAATACATTGAAATAATTGGTATTTGTTGTTGTTCAGAATGACACCTTAATGTTCAAATTAAGGAATACTACATTCGTACATTACTGTAAAGATTAATAGTCCATTTAATATAATGTTATGAAGTGAACAAATCTTAACTATAAGGAATAAATTGATACATACAATTAATCGGCCACTAGTTATGGACCAAAATCATCAATGTCGAATACTTCTTAGCGTTGATCGTATACTAAAAATCAATCTACGGCCTGAGTAGCTCGGTGGTAACATTTCTGACTGTGATATATCGATGTGCCGTCATCAAGTGGAAGTGATGACGAATTATTAGTTTATAGATAACATATTGGTTATGATGTTTGATCGCAGATTTTTAATGGGTCTTATATTAGGATGAAACAACTTTTTAAATGCCTTTGATATTCATTAATAGTTTGGTTAAATATTCAATCAATGTTCATAAAAATACTAATTAACAAGAGGACTTTGATGTATCGATTATTTCACAAATAGCAGAGACAATTGATTCATATCCATGTCATATATGTACATATGACCTTGACCCATTGTACTTACTCTATGACAGTATGCTACTGTAAAACAGTAATATATACTAAAATGAATTACATCAATTGTTTTTATTAGTGATAGATAGTAAAAGAGACTGAAAAAGACTATGATTAGGTGACTGGGTAGGTGGTAAGATAGTTGTATCTTTTTGACTGTGAGTAAAAAAAAATATTTGATCGGAGAAAATTTGTCCCCGAATCAATCAACTGCTGAGAGGATTTACTCATAAGAATATATGTATATATACTCTTTGATCATATTAATATGCTAGAATATGTTCTTTAAAATCACAAACATACATTTTGAGCCCGCATAATCTTCACAGATGTATGTAATGAACACCGAATTCAGTGTACTTGATTGATTAATTATTCTGATTGTTATTAATCCTCTATGTATGTGTCATCAGTAGTTAAATATATGATTGGACATTTAACAGTTGTTTTAGCTAATTATAACCTAGTGTTAATTAGTACACAAGGAGTTTTAATCTTCAACAATGGATGCATTACTGCCAAACTATTAAAATTAGTTTTCACTTGATTATATTCTTCTTGATTCTATTGTTTATAATTGTGAACTTTAAGTGGATAACGAAAGATTAACAATTAGAAAACATGCAAATCAATCATACTAGTGTGATAGTAACATACTAAATGGACGGAGAACTGCTTGAAAGCGCTAGATATTCCACTCATATTGAATATTGAACAAGGCTTTTCATCTGCACACTTGGATTGCAATCTAATGACAAACATAACTTGTTACTCAGGAAACAATGACTAGATAAGTAAACGTATTTAGTCTACACATTGTATATATATAGTTTTTTATTTACTTCTGTTCGTTTTTCTACTCAAAGGTTAAAATCTGGTTTCAAAATAAACGTTCCAAATTGAAGAAAATTCTACGTCAAGGACAAGATCCTACAGCATTTCTTAATGGAACAACGAATGATACACCTGAGGATGATCAAATGGTAGGAATTTTTTTTTGTCTATAAAAAACTACTCATATTTAGTCACAAACAGAAATTGAAGTAAATATAGAGCTACTTTCAATTGCTGACTAATATGTTTAAATGTAGCGTTGAACTACTTCTGTTTAAGTGTCGGATAGTATCATCCAATTCGTATCTCTAAGTTGGTCAGAGTTTTATTTTCGACAAGATTCATTTTTATGGAATGGGGTAACTAAATCGGGTTTAAAACAGGCAGTAAATCTAAAAGGGCTCTCTAACTGAACTATATAAATGTGCGTTTCATAAAAATGACTTACATGTACTTATCAAGGAACATAACAGTTATTAGGAATATGACCAAAATCGTTATTAATGTTTACAAATTTGCATTTTAGTTATCGTAACGTACAATCTAACAACAGTAACAATCATAATTATTCATAAACTGATTTAGGATAGTAGTTTGGTGCATATTATAAATCCACTATAACAGTTATGAGAAACCGCACACGTAAGAGGGGAATCGTGATGTCAGTCAGTCAGTCAGTAACAACGTAGAACTTCGTACGCATGTACATCGGCTCGAGTTGCCATACCACATTAGCACAGAGATGCAGTTGTCAATTCAAATCCCATAGTGGTAGAGGTAGTAAGAATTTAAGCAGTAATCGGAAAGATTAGGTTTTGAAGATGTTATTCAAGGAGTATGATACAGTGAACTAAATTTGGAAAGAGGACAAATATATATGAAGAATTCAGAAGATTAGAATTTGGAAGAACACAAATAGTGGATGCACCTGCGCCATTGCAAACGATTTCGAGTCATGTCATTCAGGGTCTCTAACCATCGGTTGCTATCATCTCGCGGTCCCCAACCAGGTAGTCTACACCTACCAACATGACTCAGTCGATTTATCAGTGACTTCATGGACTTGTTCCATGTTTTGGTCTGGCCGCAACTAGCTTTCTTCCAATCTACTCCTATACCACTGAACATCGCACGTCGAGGCAGTTGGTAATTGGGCATACGTAACACGTGTCCCAGCCATCTCAACTGATGAAGTTTCACTACGTCATCAGTTGATTTGCCATCCTTACCTAGTACTCGTTTCCTAACAACTGTGTTACTTACTCGACGGTCCCAGGATATACGAGCAATGTTTCGAAGACACCTATGATCGAATACTATTAACCTACAAATATCCTCTACTCTTACCGGCCACGTTTCAATAACATAAAGTAGGACGGAACGAACTGATGAGCAGTAAACACGTCCTTTGGTTGATAGACGGATATCTCGCCTACACCATAAATGACGCAAGTTGATAAAAGCTAGTCGAGCCTTCTGTATCCGTGCTGAGATTTCGTCACACACCAGACCACAAGGGCTGATGAGACTTCCAAGATAAGTGAAGCGGTCGACATGCTCAACTACTTCACTCCCTATCATTAGTTCGGGTGTCGATGTTACCCAATTCTGAAGCAACATTTTGCATTTCGAGGGAGAGAATCGCATGCCGAACATGCTTGCATTGTTGCTTAGAGTGGTCAGAAGACTCTGCATTTTTTCAGCGTCATCGGCATATTCTAAGTCAACAAGTTAATCTCCTGGTAGACGTTCAAGCCCTGAAAATTTAGATGAGGACTGTTATATCTAAAAGCACGTCAACGACAAAGTTCAACAACAATGGAGAGAGTGGACAGCCCTGACGAACACCACTTGAGGTAATCAATTCTGATGACAGTTCGCCATAAGCTCTCACTCTACCAGTTGTGTTCGAGTAGACAGCCTTCATAAGGTTAATGTACTTCTTTGGTACTCCTTTCAGTGACAAACACTGCCATAGAACCTCACGATCAACAGAGTCGAATGCCGCCTTAAGGTCGAGAAATACTACCATTGTGGGGCGTCTGAATGTGTGTCTATGTTCTGGAACTTGACGTAGTGTGAGTATGTGGTTTATACAACCACGTCCAGGTCGAAAACCAGCCTGGTTTTCTCTAGTCTGCTCTTCACGAGCTTTAGTTAAGCATCGAAGTATTATTGAAGCTAATATTTTAGACACTATATTAGTCAAACTGATTCCTCTGTGATTGTCATAAGAGGACTTTTGTTCTTTCTTATAGACTGGTACAATCAGTGATTGAGACCAGTCAAATGGAATTACGTGCAGTTCCCAAATTCTACCTAAGACTTCGGTTAATCTCATTGCTAATACTGGACCACCATCCTTAAAAATCTCAGGAGTAAACCTGTCAAGTCCTGCTGCTCTCCCTCGTTTCAGAGTTCCCACAGCTTTTTCAACTTCATAAAGAGTCGGAGGACCTACATTGACTTGCCATTCGGGTCGACTGGAAATCGTCAATTGTGATGTAACTTATGGAGATCTTAAGATTACACAAACTTTTGAATAGATAACACCGCATATCTTAAAATGTAATAAACCTTTTTTTATATCCCAACAAGTAGAAAAATTGTATTGCCGGCGTTTCGTAACTTAGTATAAGCCACTTCTTAAAACTAAATTAATAACCGAAAATAGTATTTATCATTAGTCTTCTATCCAGTGCTCAATTTATTTGAAACTATTAAGTAATATATATTAATTTTTAGTGGCTTAAATTCACTTCAATGTTTTTCAGTGATTTCACAAAGTTTTGTGCCAATAAAAGACTGATCAATTGTAGTCCTAAACATCAATGGGAAGATTCGAACAAACGATACAAAAGAAATTAAGTTCTGTGTACTGTTTTGTTTGTTTTTTGACTTATGGTTACCTATAAACTATGATTGGAAACCAAATACAACATGGTTAAAACTAGGTAGGGTCGGAGCAGTTGAGTTTTAAGCTCATTATATAAATACCGCTCATTTTATTTTATGTCTAAGTGTGTCTAATTTACCACCGAAATATGTATTACCACTGTTATAAATGAGCTAATTGTTATAAAACTAAAATTGTTGTAATAATTTTTTGAATGTTCAATGTATGATATTCCGTTTATAGTTATTATAAAGCTTCTTTTAAATCACGAACTGATCTAAGTTAGACAACTGGTAAAATTAGTAAGCCGTGGACGGTCATTTCGTCATAGTATGAAACTCTTCAACATTGCGCATCCGCTACCTCGCATCTGGGAATCGAACCCAGAACCAGTAGCACCAGTACCCTCAACCTGTAGACCACTGATCTGGTATTCAACGGTGTTAATGGCTAACTCCGCTTAATCCACAACATTGCTTGATAGTTTTCCATTGTCTTCGTTTATGAGAATAGCTGAGGAGTCTAATGCAAGAACGAAACGGCCATCAATTGTTTCCAGGTTTCTCATGGTTGCGTAGATTAGATCGGTTCATGATTTAACTGAAATTCAACAATCTCCACAATACTGTACTGACTAATAAAAAGTTATTCCAGTCGAATTTCTTGCATGAAACAACTAATCGACTCATGAAAACTCGTCTGACTAGATATTCTAAATATGATTTGCACTTTATTTATACTTTATTTTCAAAATCGATGATTCCTTTCATATGAGAGATACTTACTTTTTTGCTTCCACTAATCTTTAGGGAAGTGATTATGAAGAAGATTCACATTCGTTGAATTGTGGTGACACATCGAAATTGTCATCCGATCAAATTGAATACAACAGTCATCATTCACATATTCCACATTCCATACAGTCAAATCCTCAACATTTTCATTCAATCAACCAAAATGAAGATTTAGAATTTAATAAAAATAGAACACATGAAATGAATAACTTTCAGAAGAACACAGGAAGAACTAATGATTATGATAAACGATTTTTTCCTTTAAATAATAGTAATACAAGCTGTGAGTTATATTTAAAGTCAAAATTTCCACCTCATTCTAATGAATCCATGAATCAATTAACTGATGATGAAGCTATCAAAATTTCTACTCATCAATATTTAACATACACTGCACCTAAATTAACCAATGAACACCATACAAATACTTTTATTCAAGCTGAAGATCACGTACCAGTTAATAATATTCAAAGTCATTTATTAACTGAACAATCAAATAATGTAAGTTGTAATCTTTCGTCACATTCCCTTTCTCAATGTAATACTCATTCATCGAAATCTTCATCACCATATTCTGATGGTAAACAACAAAGTTATTCTGAAAATATTATTCATAATGATGAACAATGTTCACATAATTCATGGTCTTCATCACTTCCTACAATCCAACAAAAATCTAATGTAGACGAGAACTGTTCAAATTTACAAAAGAAATCTGACTGTTCAACATATCATACAAATTCTAATTGGACTTCTGTAAACAATCAATCAATTCATGGTAAATCTGATGAAATTAATCTTGATATTCAATTACCACCGTCATGGTTACCAAGTTCAGTGAAGAATTATCAACCTAATGAAATTTTAAATACAGTATCTACAGAAGAATGTAAATTATTCATTGAACATGAAGATCCAGTTAATCAGTGGTGTATTGATCAGCCTAATTTAAAACCACAAGCTGAATCAACTATAATCGAAGTTCCATATGAATATACCTATTAACTCGTAATAAATAAATATATATATAAAAGTGTATTGGATGAACGTACAGATGTACTATAACTCATTTAGTTACATAATGTCAAATAGATATTTATAAATTTATGTATTTCATTCAGCGCCAACACAAAACTAATTCACATAACAACTTTATCAAAGTAAACATATTGATAATTGCTATCTCACAAACAAATTTGTTGTACTTTCTTGTCATATAACAATCATTATTCAATGTGCTTTTTAAATTGTCGAACTTAATGGAATATATATTCGAAAGAAAAATTAAGAACGATCCATTCTAGTTAAACAAGATTGAATAAACAGGCCATTCACTCCGATAATGATATCTAATGAAGTGTTGTGTTTTTCTTTCCCAATAAAATTGGAAACACAATCCCGCCGTCTGATTAACTATTGTTCTTCCTCTCTCTCTCTATCTCTCTTTCTTACTCTTTTTCTAGAAGTATACGTATATTGACCGTTTGTTAATTACACTATAATCATTGTTTATACACTTGATACACATTATTCACCATAATAACATTCTATTCATTAGAATGATATGATATTATGAAGAAACATAATGATAAGATGATATTAAAAGAAAGTAGAATAGTTGTTATTTATTATTTTTTTCTGCACTCATCTTTCTTCATTGTGAATTTCATTTATTATCATTGTAAATAAAATAAAAAGATTATATTGCATAATGTTAGTTTCAGTTTGAATTATATTTTGTTTATATAACCGATCCACTTGAAATAATTCGTAGTTGTTGCTTGCTTGGATCAAATTTGATAAAGGATCCGAAGATAATAATACTAGCGGAAGATTGTAGATTAGACATTCTCAAAGTCTATTTTAATTTGGACAGCCTAATATTGTTACTGATCCTCATAAAGATCGAGTATGGGAGAGTCAGCTCTCCCTCTCCAAATGCTCTAACATGACCACACGTATAAAACCACTTCCAGGAAAGTCCTATTCATTGTTTTCTCGTAGAGGTGTTGTCTACGAAGTTGAGAGGACGAAAAGCGAATGACCGGGGCTTTAACCGGGTTATTGGATATGGAGGATCCAACTATGCGAGTTGCGAAGACCCTGATTACATTCCCTTGGTGCAAATGGAATACAGGATCGTGAGAGAGAAATTGAAGTATGAACGTAATGTTGGTCACCGGGTACTATGGGACTGCACTTCCTAACGTTGTTCCGCTGCCTTGTGAATTAGATCTTCAGGTTAAGGGCTTAATGAGTGTTCTCTTGAGAAAACCACTTGTTTCGGTTTGGGTGCTCTAGCAGTATTCCAGCTCGGACATATATCGAGTGATTTGTGTGGTGGATATGTATTCGGTGCCTTCTTATACCAATAAATAAAAGGTCGAGTGTATAAATAAGTTAATCAAAAACAGGCTTTGGTTTGATAAATGATAGTCGTTTGAATTATGTTCCTAATGTGTTTGGTGAAATTTAGCTTTGATTGATTGCTAAGCGAAGACAAATATGCCCACTGTAATCTGTTGTGTGGATTACTTCTCTTTAAATATAACATTGATTTCTAAATAGGTTTTCTTTGTGTGTGGGGACTGAGAGTACTTGTGTTAGATAATGCATTGGCTAGCCTATATTCCGATTCTCAATAATTTCTTCGGAAATCGTATATCTGTCTCTGACATGATCCAATCTATTGGTCTAATTATTTCGTATCTAGTGCATCGAATGAGTGTCTGGTTTAGCGTTCAGACTACCAGACTTCATGACAGGATCAAAATAACTATTAAATTCCTCCATCATATCAGTTCCATTGTTAAAATCAATGTGTTTACTTTCAACATCACTTACTGATTCTGCGGACAGGAGTTTAAGTAAGGACTTGTGTATCTGTAACAAGATTAGGCATATCACCTGACAAAATTCCTTACTAAAATCAACCTATTAAATTGATTTTTGGAAAATGAATACATGTAAATGTCCCGAGTTTGCCTCAGTGATATCTCATGAGAGCAATTTATTCTAATGCTCAACTTTTTAACATACTAACGGATATCACTCATAAGTAGCTTTACCACAATAAACCTCAGGCTAAACTTCATATCTAGATTTTCTTTGTTAGTATATCGGATACACTTAGGAACAAACTATTATGACTACTTATTGTCTGTTTGCATACTATTCATACATTATTTGTTCTGGTCATTTGAGTCTTGGTAACATTTTGACTTAAACATGAAGTATACTTTCTTTGTTTGAGTGATTATACACTGATGATCGAATGAACAATCCCATGACGTTGAGATGTAAATTGGTATTGGACGACAGGAAACCCCTCTTCACTTACGTTTTGCACTATTTGCGCGCATCAGAAAGGCATCATCTTGGGGGACTGATGCTCTTTGGGGATTCGATCCCATGTCATTCAGCTTTACAAGTTGAGATGTTACCATAGAGCTATTCGGGATGTGACTGACTCCCTATAGAACTGAGATGCATCTACAACTGACGGGTCACTGAGTGAGTAGTGATCAATATCATGTCTGTCAAATTCTTCTTAGTTCTGTTTGAGTACTATCTATAGAGTTGCAATTTAGCCATTAGTTCAGGTGACTCTACACTGCCAGGGATCATCAGTTCCTCCAAGATTACAGGTACACCTTACTGACGAGTGGCAAAAAACCTGAAATCTAGGTAAATAAAGGTATCCTGTTAACTACATCCAACCACAACCATACATCTCAAAATAGTGCACGAGATATCGAGCCATTTAGACTACTGGTCACATCACAACTCAACTCATAAAATTGCACTGATCTTATTTTTTTTTTAATAATATGACGTTTTATAATCGAAATCATAAGTCTACAATCTAGTAATTTAATTCTTTAGACTTTACTAGACAGTTTACGTTTGAGCAGTCTGTATGACGACAATATAAATTTAATTTGACCTCGACCTTTGTGAGTTTGAGTAATTCATTCGTTGTCAATACTTTTATTTATACCGAAATGGTGTTTTTTTAATGTCTAAATATTTTCAATAGGTCAAATAAAATATGGAAGGTATTTACACGTCAAATGGAGTTGATCAACTGGTATTGTTGATCATTTCCTACAATGATTTCAGTGTTAATTTTAATAACAAAGTGAATTATTCATTTAAACACATTAACATTGGTACAAGGAGGCACCAAATACATGTGCGCCACATGGATCATTCGATTTGTGTGAGGGCTGGGATACTGCCCAGGTGCCCAGACCGGAGCAGGTGGTTTTCTTAGGGGGCCACACCCTGAGCCATGGACCTAAAGGTCTAACCCACAAGGCAGTGGAGCATCGTGAGGAGATGCATTCCCATGGTAGCCGGTGGCCAACGATTGGTTCATACACCATTTGTTCCCGCAGGATACTGGAGCCTATGTACACCATTGGTTTGGAATCCGGTTAAAGCTCCGGACATTCGCTTTTCGTCCTCTCAATTTCGTAAACAACAACCCCGCCACGAATAGGCGATGAGTAGGACTTCCCTGGCAGAGGCTGTATACACGTGGCCGTGTGAAAGTATTTCGAGAAGAAGGGCCCACCCCACTCTCGGCCATATCAGTGCATTTGGGGGCAATTAACACTACATTGATAACTAATATGATCTAAATGATTAAGAATTAAACTCAATAGTTAGACAATAGTTGTAATGGGTATTGAATGATTTACGGTTTCCATATCCTTCAATAAATTATTTGTTATATCACTTGTGATCATGTCTATTCCTGTGTTTAATATTTTATATGTAGGGATGTTATTTTGTTAGGAAAAAGCTGGTCAGTTATCTTGTCTTCTAATTCTATCCAACTAAAGACTTGCGTGAGTAGTTATTACTATATTTTATCATGGGATATTATTCATCAATCAGTTCATTACATCATCCGTTTAGTGGTTGTAAAGATTGTTAAGCTTTTGATTGAGATCACGAACCGATTGATGTTAGAGCACCATTGAAAACTTGGAAGCACTGGACGGCCGTTTCGTCCTATTACATCTGTATTTTCGTTATAAATCATAAAATTATATCATGCTGTTTGGATTTTAATCATTTAATTCAGTCCAACGAATCGATAATTTTGTCACAAATTTAAGTGACAAGATATGATGTGCACTAAGTTTTAATGTTAGGTAGTTAAAAGTAGTCGCCTGAAAACCGTGAATATAGTATTCATGCTAGCTGGTATTTGTCATAAAAATATATTCGTAGTGGTGAACGAAACCAATGATTATCGTAGGGATTAAACTATCAGCATCGGTTCACAGTCCAAAATATTATCAACGACCAATTTCTAGTTAAAAACCAGAACTTTGTTAAATAGTTTATGTGATAGTGAAGAATATTTATAACTTAGAATGAGGATGTTGAAGGTGTCTCGTTCTCTGAGCTGGATAATTAGATTAATCGAATGAGAGCTGTCATTTTGTCGTCTGTTCAAAGAACTATTATGACCGAATTGTTTGATGCAACCTCATACTTGAGGGAATATTTAAACTTGTAACTATCATTGATCAACATTTTTCACTAGTCAAGTCATAACCTAAATGAAAGGTATTTAAAAATGAACCTACTAGTAACTTACGTGTACTAGTTTAAATTAATTTATTTAAAATTTCTTAGACTTTAGTCTTCGATGTTTATTTGTGTAATCCTTCAGTTATGTAATCGAAATAACCAAATATTGTGTCAATAATATAGATCGATTGATTACAACATTGATTATTACTCGTAGGATCAATTAATGCACATATGACATTCATCCTACTGGAAGTCATTCATTTCTGTCTATTCTACTTAGTCATTCTTGCCCAACATCTTTTACACCACAGTACGTGTTGTATATAGCAGAGCTGTGGTTCTAAGTATAAATGATCAATATAAACATATGAAGTATAGGATAGTTCGCTATATTAATCAGGCGACATTTTTCCCCATGAACAAATCCATATCGTAATGTGCTTTAGAACTTATCATTAATCTAAAATTAAATCAGAATATTTTGGAGATTGAATACCAATAAAAACATATGAATTCTAATCACCCAATTTTTAAACCATTTGGTTGATATCCTCAAGTGTGTTATTTGGTGGCATTTCATAGATTGGTCACTGAGTAGTGATAAATATCATTTTTCTTTAACCCTTTAATGCTGGACGAATTCTATTGACCAAGGTGCAATATGCTGGTTAATTTGAGTGATTCAACTTAATGTGAAATATGTTTTGATTCAACTTGGTGATCTATAGACATCTATAGAAAACCTCCTGGCTATATAGAAACTGGTCACCACGTCAATTTACATTTAGTTTTTCTAATTATCTATATAATCTCATCGAATTTAAACGATGTTTCTAAGACCAGACTTGCACATAAACAAGAAGTCATAAGAATATATGTCAGTAAGCCTAGTCACTATATACAAAAATAGTTTTTACGGATTCTTAATCTACCCTGACCACCTAATTAGTTACTATAATCTACCTAAAAATTTGTCCGAATTTTCCAAATTTTTTAAATTTTGGTCTTACGTAATGTATTTAACAATCTGATTGTTTAATTCTTATTTCACCCATTTTACTAATTACTTATTATTGACATCATAAATAATAATATTTGTATCCAATGTCAAGTTTTATTCTTATCCTTATGTAACGAGGTATGACAATTTATTGATTGTGAAATGTCACTTTAGTTTCTAATTTTAATTTTCCAAACATTGTGTTACTAACTAATCATTATATTCACTTGATATTGTTTTACTTGAATTTTCCCATTGATGTTTTTGGACTGAAATTGATCAGTCTCTTACTGGCATATGTGCATACTGTGCGTATGCCTCGATATTGCCTAAATTTACAAGCATTATAAGCAAAGATGGATAGTGGCTAGCAGTGGAATCCAGGACGCGCGTTTCGTCCTGTTTGGGAGAGACTGATCAATTTCAGTCCAAAAAAATCAATGGGAAAATTCAAGTAAAACAATATCAAGTGAATTCAACTTCAACCCATTGCACAAGCAAGTGGCTATCAGGACTCAGTAGCTAAGTGGATAACGCGATGGCGTTTGAAGCGAACGGTACTGAGTTCGAGTCCCAGAGTGAACATCAACTCTGAGATGCAGGTACATCCAGCTGACGAGTCCCAAACAGGACGAAACGCGCGTCCTGGATCCCACTGCTAGCCACTATCCATCTTTGCTTATAATAGTCATTATATTGTTGGTTGGGATCTTGAACCGATTGATGTTAGACCACCATCGAGAACCTGGAAGCACTGGACGGCCGCTTCGTCCCATTAAGGGACTCCTCGGCAGTGCGCATCCATAATCCCGCTTATGGAATCCAGATTTTTAATGCTGGTCTAACATCAATCGGTTTAAGATCTCAAACAATAACTTAATAATCTCCACAACTCTATACTGACCATTATATATTGTTAAATCGAATCATTACCATCTAATCGGGATCGATTTTCTACACAATTGTAAAACCTATATAAATTAGTAACGTGGCTTGCTAAGGAACTAATTGGAAAGAAACATTTCTTCGTTTACATTGCATTTTCAAGTGGAAAATTTTCAGTTCTTTAAACCGACTTTCAACTATATAGAATGTAGAATGAATCTCCATATTAATGAAAATAATTGAATTTGGGAGGAAAAAAATATTTTAATTAATTAATGGATTTTGAAGTAGACTTCATCAAAATAACAATTTACTAGTAGTTATAGGATAAAATTATGATATTTAACTGCTAACTAAATTACAATGTTTACTCAGTTACAAGATATTTGTAGTTAGATGAAGTGGGGTTAATGAGAACTGTAAGACAGTTTTCATCATGAACTAATATTGACTAGAAAATAGTTATGAAAAAGCGAATAATGGATGATACCTTTATAATATGTAGATCAGTATGCATTGGTTACCTCACCACTGTAGGATAATAAGATCTCACAAAAAGCATAATATATGTAGATCAATAATTTGGAATTGATCTCTACAAAATGTATCATTTTGTGATCATTAATAATTCTATCAGTGGAGTTCAACCAGGTCTGTTGTGAGATAGGAACTCACTGAAGACAATGGTGTACGGTAGCACAACTTCGTGGATTGGTTGAAGTTAGACATTAACACCATTGGATGCCAGTCTGCTCAGTGGTCTAGTTGGTTGAGTGCTTGGCGCGAGACTGACAGGTTCTGGGTTTGAATCCCGCGAGGTGGGGTCGTAGATGCACACTGCTGAGGATTCCCGTACTAGGACGAAACTGCCGTCCAGTGCTTCCAGGTTTTCCATGATGGTCTAACTTCAATTGACTCTTGATTTCAACCAGTGAAAATTCTACAAATAGTTTGATAAATTAATATCGATTGAACAGAGTAGTAATTGACACCAACTAATCAATAAGTTACTATGTGAACAACACCTATTGACAACATCATACAATTAAGCGTCTATAACCGAAATATATAACCAACTGACTAGGTTATATAATTACTCTTTCTCAAGATATCATTACATGTTACAATGTTCGTCTAAGTCTACAGTACATATCTGCTTACGTTATTACTAATCTGTTCACATGACAAATTTTCTGTAAAAGAAGAGGGGGAACAATGATAGTAAAAAACACTTATACCTAATTAGTAGTCAAAATATAACAAAGAAATATATTGAATATAACGTAAATAGTGAATCTGTAATCTGTATACAAAACAGAAGAGTGATTTCTAAGATAACATGAGCATATACTAAACAAGTCGATAATATGGCCGTTTCACCAACTTTATTAAAGAAGGAACTCATAACATTTCGTGGCGGGAGTGATAGGATGAGAAATAAATTAATTACTTACGATGAGGTTGACAACATAAAGCTTATTAACTGTGATATGTCATGATATCTTGAGAAAGAGTAATTATATAACGAAGTCAATTAGTTATATCTCTTGGTTATAGATACTTTGTTGTATGATATTATCAATAGGTGTTGTTCACATAGTAAGTTATTGATTGGTTAATGTCAGATACTACTAAGTTCAATCTACACAAATCTAACTGTAAATAAATTATATAACAAATTATGTATTAATACATCATCTTGATTTATTTTTGGGTGTCAAACAAGTTCATATTAGCAGTCTTTATGTTTTCATTACCTGTTGTCAGATTTGGGCATATTCAGTACCAAACACAAGTCAGTTAAACGTTTCTCAGAAATAGCAATCAAAAGTATAAGGTTATTTAGTAAAAGTAGTGATTTAAAAAAAAAACAAACATACTGATCTCTTGTATCTACCAAATAATAGGCAAATAGATGAGTATTTCATGAACTGTTAGACTACCATCGAAAAACTGGATAATGATATGTACAAACTGCTTAGCTTATCAGTGATCAACATGACATTTATTTGAATTTACTATAAGCTAACAATATCTTTTCTTCCAATTTTTACATTCTAGTTGAAGGAGTTTTTTTGGGATTCATTTAGTTTACAGGTAGCATTCATCATAGATCGATCTCAAATAGGATACCATTGAAAACTGGAATATGTTCTACATCTGTTTAGTCCAAGTGTGGAATGCCTAAAAACTGAACAGCTACAACCTTATTTAGGATCGAATCCAGGACTTTCATGTCCTCCATTGAAAGCCTAACTATTAGAACAACTGGGTTGGTATACGATAGCACGTTTCTATCTCCGGTTTCTCTTCAGAGCCTTCTAGATGAGGTTGGGCATTCATGCATGAGACAGAAGATCCTGGGTTCAAATTTCCTTCTGCCAACAAACCCCATTTCCTCCGAATTCCCTGGTATGGTGAAGATAGGAGAGAGTTTCCTCTCCCTCTTCAAATGCTCTCACATGACCACATGTAAACAACCACTTTCAGAGAACTTCTACTCATCGCCTTCTCGTGGACGAGGTGTTATTTACGAAATTGAGAGGACGAAAAGAGAATGTCCGTCGCTTTAACCGAGTTAGTGGATATGAAGGTTTCAACTAAGGGAGTTGCAAACCTCCGATCAGTGGGTATTATGGGACTGCATTTCCTAACGTTGCTCCACTATCTTGTGAATTAGATTTTCAGGTTGAAGGCTTGAGGAGTGTTCTCCAGAGAAAACCACCTGCTTCGAATTTTGGGTCCGGGCAGTATTCTAGCTCTGACTTATATCGAGTGATTGTGTGGTGCATATATATTCGGTGCCTTCTTGTACCAATATTTATGTATCTAAATAAAGATGACTGAAACATATAAATAAGCATCTAATGAATAATCTGAATATATATAGATGGTTTTGGATTTTGATTTTTGAACCAAATTCAACATTGTTTCATTTCGTTTTATCTATTCCTACAGTTTAGTTTAATCTTGTTTTAATCTTTAACAAAAATGATAAATAGGAATGAAGTGGTAGAATGACAAGTGTTCTTGTAAAAATAGGTAGTAAAGAGATTGAGCACGAAATCATAATTTAATGAATGAATGAATGAATGAATGAATGAATGATCTTTCTTTTTAAGCAAGAGACTTTGAAAGAAAAGGATTAAAAAAAATTTGTTTATTTTCAATGACATGAATAAACAGCATTTCAGTATTGTTCTTGCCATTCATTTTACTCTTTACAATATAACCGTGAATATGAATGGAACATTTTATAAAAAAAAAAAATTAGTGAGAAATCTCATGTCTTCGTTCAAAAATGCTAACTAGATTTTACTCAATGTTGGACAGTAATAATAATAATAATAATACAAATGCATATGTTTATATGTTTCGTTTACGCTTATTTGAATTTCTTAGATAGTAATAGTCAGATAGCCGATTTTAAATGTATTTCAAAGAATTTAACTAATATAGGGAGGTGGTAGTTACAGAATAAGGGGGCGGAGTTATTACTATCAAGTTTTAATAGAAGCCAAATGTTCAAGGTAAAGTACGAAATAAAGTGGGTACGTTTACCACCTGCTAAGTTCATGAGCATTGAACTATGCTCATTCGTGTCTTGGTATTTTAAACTCCACGGCATATGAATAATAATAATAATAATAATACTGATGATAACAAAATTCTGCTCCGTTAAGACTAAATTTCAAAGACTTCATGCTGAGTTTAAACATAAATTCATACAACCATCTATTTATGTGGGTTTGCGTGGGTGGGATCTGAATCTTGGTTGACTAAACAAATCATCATTTATTAATGAATATTTTTGAGTAAAATTTAATTTCCTCATAATATAGAAATACAATATAATGGTGTATTGGTTCTTAGCACGAAGGGGTGGGATATAGACGATTTAACTAACCAACAACAACAACAACAGGAAAATAAACTTTCTCATACCTCTAGTTGTATTTCTTTAAATAGTTTTAAAAAATGTTAAAACAAACTCAATAGAAACACATAAATACACACACGTGTTTATATTTTACGTTTCACCATCTATGGGAGTATCTGTCAATGTTCTGATTACAACAGGTAAAATGTAATGATGACTTATATTAAATGTCTAGAATGTTCATTCATTAAACAATGTAAAAATTATAGCTGACTGACTTATCATATTGTTTGAAAGATTTTCTTTCAAAGTAGATAGTTACCATCGTAGAATACTTACTTTAAAGATAATCTATTCAAGACAATAGGATCACATAATGCGTATTATTATTAACATGATTAACGTAAACCTTTCTGATCATTTGATGATGATTTATAGAAAAAAACACAACAATAATGTCTTAATACAGTTACTTAATTAAACTCATATTACTGAACAAATGTATAGTTATAACCATGTGAACAAATGACACTGGTCAGGTATTTAAGACTGTTTATCTTATGTATTGAAATCATTTTGATGATTATTGGAAATTAGAAAAGATTAGATAAATATATTATTTCATTTTGAAACTTATAAATAGTGTACATCTACAGTGTACATTTATGTGATAAGCCATAGAACCACAAGATTCTATGAGTAATATGATGTTTTCATTCTCATATTTTGGAGATCTAGAATTATACGATGAAATTCTATCCAGAACTAACCAATTTTCAATGATTGATCGGTTGATATCAATGGAAAATGAATGTTTTCTTCAAAGTTAACGTAATTTTGATGGAGTTTTGTTCTCTGAGTTGGATGGTTTGGTCGTGGATCTTTCATCGTTCTTCTGAACGACATAATTAGCACAAACTTCAGATAGAAGTGAAGTGTTCGAACACTCCACGACAAAAACATCCAGCTCAGAGAACAAAACTCCATCAAAATTATTCATCTGAGCTACAAATCTTCTCCACCATCTCAGTTAACATAATCTCACAAATTATTTCACTATTTGACGTTTATAACAAATTATTGTGTATTTTGGAAAAAAATAACAATTAATTGAATGTCCTTGTAAAGGCACTTGATTAGCACTATATGTACAACTAATTCGATTTGTTTTAGAACCATTCTGAGTTTTAATAACAAGTGATGGTAATTTTGAATCGACGGAATTTGGTTAACAGTAGAATCCACCACTCGTGTTTTGTCCCATTTGAGACTTGTCAGTTGGGTGTATCTGCATCGGTATTGATGTTCACTCTGTGACTCGAATCCAGTACCGTTCGCTTCAGACACCATCACAGTGTTCACTTAGCTACTGATTCCATTTGACTAATTCCTTGTATTGTCCCAATGTTGATATTTTGATTGGAATTTTATCAGGATCTTATTAGATAATGGTTCATACTAATTTTGTTCCGTTTTTCATCATGTGACTCGTTGTTATCTCTTCATAGCCTATTAATTAGGTTTGAAAACGATGAACTACTACAATCCTTACAATGCGAAATAAGAACACAAAAGACTGGTACAACTGAGTATTTATTCACTCGGAAACACGACGACCCTAGTTGATAATGTACTTATTTGTGTACTGATTTGTTCACTCATTTGATTAATAATTGCACAAAAGTCACATTTAAGAATTTAAAACAAAATTGCATGTTACATGTCATACTGAACATAGTTCACTCAGATTTATTACAACAAATATACTGGATAAAAATCTCACCGAAACTGAAATTATTCTTACGTTGGGCAAATTATTACACTGAAAATGAGATGAATATTAGTTTGAGCAGTTATCGTACTGAATTAAAGAACAACGGGATCTCATATTTTCTATTCTATAATATCAATTGTTCATCTTTGATCATAAAATTTCTTTTAGTTCAGTTATTAACTGAGCACCTACCAACCGTTCCGAATAGAACATCCGTAATTTTTGTAAATTTTTCAAAAAGAAACTTATCCATAGAGTCATCGACTGTTGAAATGACCCATTTAGTTAAGTTTAAAAATTCTTATACATTTAATTAAGGGAATTTATTCTTTCTCATAGAATCTATTTATGTATACCACAACTCTTTTTTTCTATTACAACTGACTCTATTACTACTTCTGATATTCTGTCATTTGTCTTGAATATTTCATCTCACTATGCTAATATGAGATGGCATCTTGAACTAACGTACTGTTTGTGTTGATTCGCATATGACTGACTGACTGACCTCTATGATTAACCATTTTTAAATATAAAAATATTTGATAGATTGATTTTAACTGAAATATCATTTATATGAATATTGTAGCGTAGTAATAACTTGGAGAACAACAAGCATAATCAACAAATTGCAAGCATTTATAAACAATTGTCTATGCTAAATACTCTATACCCGTTGGACGGATACTATCTATAAAACCTAGTATGAAGGAGAACAAATCAACTTCCAATTGAAGAAGGATTTCGGATAAGCGTTGGAGGTGTATAGGACATACATTGCGGAAATCACCAAACTGCATTAAGTGGCAAGACTGGAATTGGAGTCCTCAAACGAAGAAGAAAAGAGGAAGAACCATGAACATACAGAGTCGGGAATAGGAGGTAGACGTCAAAAGAACGGATAACAATGGGAAAGGATTGCCCTGGACAGAGTTCGATGGGGAGTTCTGGTGGTCAGTCTGTGCTACTCCACGAAGAGTAACAGTCGTAAGTAAGTAAGCAAGTGCATGAGTAAGTAAGTAAATGTAACTGTCTAACCTGATCAAAATAATATGAACTCCATTAGTCTTTAAAGTTATAGATGTATATTATTTAAAACAATTATTTCCTTTATATATTTTTAAAAATGAGTATTGATAGTCCTCTAACTGATGTACACACATGTAAACAAATGTTAGATGACTGGAAATAGTTGGCAGGATACCCTGAACAACGTAGGCTTGTTGTTAGTTAGTACTCGTCAATATGGTGTACATCCATTCTTGAGGAAGATGATATAATCTGTAGGTTGCTAATCCACGTAGTAAATCTTCACATTGTGACCTAATCTGATTGTGACTGATCTCTTTCAGATGTATGATATTTATAATTGACTAATCATTGAGTAATGACCAATGTCATGTTCGTTCAGTACTTTAATGCTAATTCAATATGAATATAATTTTATTGAAATTATCGAAATGCTTCATAAACCTAATAGCTAAACTTATCTACTAAAAACCTTAAATGTTTACTGTATTTTCAAAAATAGAATTTAATATAATTCTTAGTTGCTATTTTTAAGCGATTTCGGCCATATTATTCACAAATGAATTGAGCTCTAATCACCATTTCTTATTTAGTCTTTCTTAAACTTCCTAATTTTTTTTTAGTTACCTTAGTTACTTCAACATGAATTGAGTTGATTAACTAATCAATTCAGTGAAACTATGACATTCTTGTTTAATGTATATTGACATGTGTGGATCACACTATAGTGTGAGTATATAAAAGGAGTACACGCGTGTGCATGTCTATATTCATGTCTATGATGGGGGCAACGAAATGTTTTGAAAAAAACCGAAAGAAATTTTTTATCATTGTTATTACGTAACAAAAAAAAGCAACATTTATGATTCATTTACTTCAATGAAATGTAATCATTTCTTTAAATAATGAAATTTCTTGGAATTCTTTCAATGGTTAGTGATAATGAAGTTCTTATACATCAATAAATTGATTTTGTTAAAATAAAAAATGGTCAGTCGTCAATTTGTAAAGATAAAAACCTAAAAACATTCATGACGTCATCATCATAGAAAAAATAGCATTGACGAAAACAGTAAAGTATTAGTATGGACAACTCAATCATCACACTTACTTACTTACTTGCTTGCTTACTTACTTACTTACTCCTGTTAGTCCCAATGGAGCATAGACCGCCGACCAGCATTCTCCAACCCACTCTGTCCTGGGCCTTCTTTTTTAGTCCCATCCAATTCTTGTTCATTTTCCTCATGTCTATCTCCATTTCCCGGCGTAATGTGTTCTTTGGTTTTCCTCTTTTCCTTTGGCCTTCAGGATTCCATTTGAGGGCTTGTCCTGTGGCGCAGTTAGGTGCTTTCCTCAATGTGTGTCCTATCCACTTCCAGCGCTTCTTCCTGATTTCTTCCTCCGCTGGGATCTGGTTTGTTCTCTCCTACAATAGGTGGTTGCTGATAGTGTCTGGTCAACGTATCCGAAGTATTTTGCGTAGACAACTGTTAATAAATACTTGTGTCTTCTGGATGATGGCTTTCGTAGTTCTCCAGGTTTCCACCCCATACAGTAGAACTGTCTTGACATTTTTTTTGAAACTTCTGACCTTGGTGTTGGTTGATAGTTGTTTTGAGTTCCAGATGTTCCTCGGTTGTAAATATGCTGCCCTTGCTTTACCGATTCGCGCTTTCACATTTTCATCAGACCCACCAACTCGCTAAAAAGACCCTAACCAGAAAAGATTATTCAAACTCAGTTACCATACAGTGCTCTTAAATTATCGTGGTTACAGTGGAATTTGAATGTCGTGAGTTAGGGTTCGTGCAGTGTTACCTCAGTAAACACTATTCAAGAGGCAATAATTAGGCGACCCCAAAAAATATTTCAGTGGTCCTGTACTTAATAAATTGTTTCTCGGCAAAAAACTGTACTCATATACTATACAGAGATATATGTGAGCGACCTTCAACTACAGTGTTTATTCGCAACTGAAAAGAGCCATACTATAAAGTTGTACTATTACACACAATAATAACACTACTACTATTAATACAAATACTACATTCTTTATTTAAGTCTCGTCATTGCTAACGTAATAAAATCAGTTGAATACAAATGATATACAGGTGGTAAATTTTTTAATATAAAGTTAAAAGTTCCAGTCATCAGAGTGGCAGAGTAAAACATCAACATCGTCTCGTGACTATTTTTATTTTCTGATTTCATTTTGTCTCACTGTTTTTTTTTTCGATTTTTCCTCGATTCTTGTGTCATCGTAGTTTAGTGCGATGTAACAATTAAGTTTAAAAAGTATAAGTGTTTATTCCACTTAATTTAGAAAAAGTTCTCCCATTAATGTTAAGATACCTGTTTGCAATGATTTCTTAGGTTAAATCTCTTATGTTGTTCCATCCTCATGTTGTTTTTAATTTGCATGCGTTTCACTACACTACTCAATAATCTCCAGTAGTTTGTGTTACATTTAACCATTTGATAGTTGAACTCTCTAATCGTGGCTTGATTGATTGCAGTTTACTCCAGATTATTGAGATTGGTCTTCCTATTTTCCAACCTGTCAATACATTGAGTGGCAATGTTGCTAGTGAGAAGATTGAAAAAGCTGATATGTGTATTACGTTTCTTGATGTTCACAATAATGCCATGTTTTCAAACACTCATTAAAATTCTGCGAGCTTCCTCTATATGTAATTTTATCACCTGACCATCAACTGTGAGTGAAATCGGTTTCAAGATGGATATGATTTGACTAAAATCTTCATGTTTTTGAAGAATCAGTTAAATCTCTATCTGCACCAGTGTTTGTCTTCTTTCACTCTCTTGTGTGGACAGAATTAGTACCCACGGTTATAACATATATGCATCTGGTCACAATCATTAAGTGATTGGATTTTTTTAACATAATGTTAAAACTTTCAGAATATGTGGCAAGGGATATTGTTTTGACATTCGATTTACGTTTGGTTTTCTATGGCTGGTAGGTGAACGTCAATTGTTTCCGGTAAGTTTCATAACCATGGATAACGAGAGATTGAGAACTGCTTGAAACCTGAGAGATCCCCCAATCAAGTATGTAATCGAAATTGTTTATTAGTGTTTGCAGCTTTTTGAGGTCTTAGGTTGTCCTGCGACTGATGTGTGGTATTTACCATTGCTATCTACATACGATAATTCCATCATTGCTTGAGATTATTGCCTGGAACTTCTATATATATGTATATATAAAAAGTATGGTTTTATTATATTCTTGATCGCTAAAGAACACTGCCTAAATCTAGAAAATCCTATTCTGTGAACCGAAACCCTAGTATTTGTATACCGGTTTCAGTCTTTGTGTTTTAGGAAATGAATAACAATACTCCATAGTTTGTTAGTGACTATAATGGAACATAAAACATTTGTCTATGTAACACTGAGGTTGTAACAATCCGTTAATCAAATGTGTAGAAATTTTAATGTTTTACTTCCTTTTGGAAAACATTCTGACATTGTTGTCTAGAAAAACTAAGTAAGCCTCACAACTAACTAAGAACAAGTCACGTACAAAATATTGTTGTAAAATTAATGATAGCTTTATTGATTTTAACGCTGTACCACAGAGGAATTACACAATCTTCTATGGCCATATTGAGCTTAGTCAAAGTAGTTGTGGTAGCAACAGTAGTTCGTATTTTCCGCTATTCGGTAAAGTGATATCACCCCTTTGTACACAAACGTTTGATGTTATACTCTGGACAGTTTCCGAGTATTTTCAGTAAGCAAGAATAGCTTGAGTAGGTAGCGAATCATAGTAATACCAGAATGTCCTAGGTTTTGTTCTCAGGTGGGTGAAACATTCAGGACTTCTTCATTGTCATTCAAAACAGTGGTTTACGGGCTCTCAGTATGGACTGGGGATTCTGTAGCCCTACAAAATCACAAATATTCAAGATATCACTTCTATTGATTCACAGAGTTCAATGTTCTATTTCATATGGATCTTCTACTGGGGTGTTCTGATATGAGGTAGGAACTCCTTGTTGGAGTTTAGAGACAAGCTATTGCCAAGAGATATTTTTAGACAATTCATTAGTTAATCGCATGCTTCATACTGAACAACAGACGACACAAAACAACAAAACACTCTCTAAGAAAAAAAAATCAAAATTTTATGTCATCATCATATGAAAATATAAAAAGCTGAGTGGTCAACCTGTCAAAAATCTTTTGACAAACATAGAAGTACATTTCTTCCGAAATGAACTGAATTACACAACAAGCGACGCTTCAAAACTATGATTCCTCTCTGCACTATACTCATCATTCAAAACTAGAGGAATAGGTGAAAAAACTCAGTAAAAATAAGACAGGCCATAGTACCGCTAACTCGATGGGGGAAAAACAACACCCAAATGAACGCACAAGAAAAAAAGAGCCTCAAAGGAACTTAGAACTAGAAGAGACATTGTCAGAGTTCCAGCGGACAAATGACGCACCACAGTAATTGTATCAGGAAGGCCGAAGAACTACTTGAAAATGAAAGCGTATATAAACAAATGGCCAAATATCAAACCTTAAGGTTAGACAACTAAATATCAAGCACTATAAACAAGCTTGCCAAAGCTGAAAATATAGCAGAACAAGACCAATGAAGAATGAAGTCTACTGGACCCGTACTACCTTGACTCTTTGGTAGGCTGACACTATGTACAACAAACATCTCACCGGGTCTGATTATATCACTCACCGGAACCCTAAGTTACAACATACCGAGAGAAATTTCAATATTATTGAACCACTTAGTGTACCCATCCAATAATTTCATTAAACCTCCCATACAATTTTCGGATAAGGTTAATGAGATTCGAATCAACAATGACGAACTTATGATGTCCTTCGACAAAACAGCTTTATTCGTCTTAACCAAAATACGTTTATCAAACGAAAGTTTATCCCTAATTCTCATCAATGACACTAATCTCCTAAACTACACGAACCTTTAAGGTCAAAGTCTATTAGAACTCATCGATTCCTGTTTAAGAACGTATTTTCAATTCAACAACAAAACCTATCAACAAATTAAAGGAATACCAATGCTATCACGAATATCGCGATTTATTGCAGAAGCCGTGATACAGAGACTGGAAGATTCGATTTTTCCTGTGATCAAGTCAAAAGTGTGTTTTCGTTGTGTGGAGGAAATATTCATCACCATTAAAATGGAAAAGCTGGGAAACATTTACAATCTGATCGACAGCGTCTTCTGTGACATAAAATTCTGAAAGATAAAGGATTCGACAAGGAGTTGGATGTATTAGTCTACAAAACCGATAAAGGGAAACTGAAGACTCGAATATATCGGAAGCTAACACACACAGATCAAATTCCAAACTTCAGCAGCAACAATCTGGTAATTCACAAAATCAATTGCACAATAACGTTGTTCAAGAGGTTGAGAAGACGATTAAGCACTCTTGAAACGCGGGAAAATAAAAAATGTGTCTAACGATTACCCTTCTAAAGAATGGCTACTTGCATATGCTTCATCAAAAGTAATTACCATTTGATAACTAAGTGACTTCCTTGAAATTACAAAATTCATTATTTCAAACAACAATCGTGAATGATTATCAAAATAAGAACATCCAGTGAGATTTTTTGTTTATGGACGACCATTGAGCGACGCTTAAATGACCTTCAGAATGTCTACCTACACACTACGACTAAATGAGGGTTATAAACCAGAGTCATGGAATTAGGATTAATATTTACAGTTGATAGTCGGGGTCAGGAATTACATTTAAGGTTGGCATCACTAACCGACATCAGCTATAATGCCAAATCTCTATTTATCCAAATGGATGAGTGAATTTCGCGCCAAAATCTGAGATCTGTTATCATAAATCAGATTGGTTCGTTCATAGATTATAGTGTCGCCGAACTTCTTATATAAAAGTCTTATAAAGTATTATGATTAACTTGATAATTTTGTTCAGAATAAAAATGGTCAATATTTTCAGTATTCTAATGAGTAGAAAAATGAATATAGAACGTTTCACTTATTTCCATGTTAACACCAGTGTAAGTTCTAAATAAATCAAATAGGATCATCTTATCGTTAAAAGTGACTACAATCTAAAACATGTATCATATACAATCAACTTTAATAGACATGACAATGTCAATCATCTACTTGTTTTTATACCTACTAACTAATTAACTGACAAGACTTATTTCTTTCATAATTATAAACTTGATTTGACTTGAGGAACATGTTATATTCTCTGAGGGAGTGGATATTAGTAGTTCAAAGCACAAATGAAATCCATTTGTCTACTTATCAGGACATTGTATTTATAATTGATGAAAAGTATTGTAGAGACTAATTTAATTTATTTATAAGTAATCGATTATAGACTGAGATAACTTAAGGAGTTATTGAAAACTCGACGACTATTTCGTCTTTGTATTTGATTTCACGATTATAGACACTCACATATATACCAAGGATTGAAGTGATGATTTTTAGGATTATCAGAAAGTCTTTAACAACAACACTGTTGTTGATATGTATTAGACTAGTATGAAGTCGCTACCTACCTTTTACTGAAGAATCTCTGTTGAATTTGTCTATCATTCATCAATGTTCAATGACTATCTGTATTAACAATAAAATTACAGAACTATTTGTCTGAACATATCTGAACAATAATCAATAAGGATATCTACATTCTATTTTGATTAGAACTAGATATTCAACAAAATTATTGATGACGATTCACTTGATGTTTTTTACTTGTATCTTCCCATTGTTATTTAAGACTGCAATTGATCAGTCTTTTGTTGGCATGTGTGCATCCTGTGTGGACTGCCTCGATATTGCCTGGAGTCACAAGCTTTATAAGCAAAGGTGGATAGTGACTAGCAGTGGAATCCAGAACTCGCGTTTCATCCTATTTCGGACTCGTCAGTTGGATTTACCTACATTGATATAAATATTATTATTAATAAATGATGATAATTATCCAGATAATTAATCCAGTGAAAATTCTGCAAATACAGACTAAGAGAAAATTTATGTGAAATCAACATACAATTTTCTGAAAAATTCTTTTTTCTACTTTTGTTCACTTGATCATTTGCAATTGAGTTTGTTCACATTTGATTTGGTTAAGTCCTTTTGTTAACTTAATTACCGGACAGAGTCATTCGTACAATAATAACTTATCTATACCATTGTATCTTTATTATTGTTGCACCTGTATGAATATGTATGCTTGAGCATTGCTTACTGCCTACGAATACATTCACTCTGCTAGTCTTACTATTAGTCACTTAGTTGATTCGATGATTCATTCATTTCACTGTGT
Source organism: Schistosoma haematobium (assembly GCF_000699445.3). Taxonomy (NCBI): domain Eukaryota; kingdom Metazoa; phylum Platyhelminthes; class Trematoda; order Strigeidida; family Schistosomatidae; genus Schistosoma; species Schistosoma haematobium. The sequence goes on along the minus strand of NC_067199.1, from coordinate 7,271,248 downwards.
AAATTTAAATCTTGTTCATTTACTCGCTGACTCGCTCACACACTCACTCATTCGACTCTTATGCTCATTCGCTTACCTGTTTGCTTTTCAGCACTACACTTTCATGCTTGCTTAGCGCACTTGTATATTTGGATATTTGTGTGTGATGCAATAATAAACGCAATCAACACTTCGAATTCGCCTTTTGATTAATACACCGTCGGGACGTCATCTAGTCACGGTTATCTAGACGAACAGTAAACAGAGTTTAAGGATTATATTGAATACTAACCAACACAGGTCAAAGGAAGTAAATATCTATCTCTTTTGAAGATAAATTCCAGGAACATTTTTTTCTTTTATTTCCTTCAGTAAAACAAAACTCTTTTAAGTCGGGTACCATCATCAACGATATAAACAAATTTTGAAATATTCATTTAAAACAAATAAATAAGTTCCCAACTACATTATCGTTTTATTTATCATTAACAATGAGAATTCAAATGAGAGAAAGTATTTATTTTGGATGAAAGGTGGAAAAAATAAATCAAAATTTAATTTTATGGTTTGAATCACGAACTGATCTTAGTTAAACTATCATTAGAAATCCGAAATTAATGGATGGATGTTTTGTCCTAGTGTGCGACTCATCAGTTGCGTCCATCCATATCTATCTGCTTAATTATTATTATTATTATTATTATTATTATTATTATTATTATCATTAATATTATAATCGTTTTTAAATAATCTCTACTTTTAGTTTAGTTATTGTACACGCATATTGTCCATTTCCTTTAATTATTATTATTATTACTAATGATAAAGGGTTGTTGGAAAGATGATTCCAACACATTAAGACCAATTTGAAAATTACAAACGCAACTTTATTTATTTGAAAAAAAGTCAACAATTATGATTATTTCAATGGTTAAGTCAGTTGAGTCAGTTGAAGCTAGACCACCATGGAAAACCTGGAAGCACTGGGCGGCCGTTTCGTCCTATTGTGGGACTCCTCAGCAGTGCGCATCCACGACCTCGTCCCCTGCGAGATTTGAACCCAGGACCTACTGGTTTCGCGCCCGAGCACTTAATCACTAGACCACTGAGCCGGCATCCAACGCTGTTAATGTCTAACTTCAACTAATCCACGAAATCGAGCGACACATTCACCATTGTCTTCAGTGAGTTACTACCTCACAACAGACCTGGTTGAACTCCACTGGTCACTACTTCTCACTAGAACTCCAGGATATACCTCGTGATTTATATAATTTATATGTAAGGAGTGGTATACTTCACTGTGCTAATGGTAATATGTAAACTTATCTTAATGAATGTTTCACCGTTATATTTAGTATATTTTCAACTAAACATTATTCATTCAAGTTCAGTATTGAATCCTGAGTACATTTTTCATTTTGATTACTAGTTACAAATACCAATGATATAAATAAGCATAGTCCAAAGAAAAAAACACAGTTTTTCTGACGATGTTATTTATTAAAGTTGTACAAATAATATTGCAATTTCGACTTTACAGGAGAAAGGTAAAGGTTTAGCATCCCAAAGTAAAGGAATGAAGGTACATTCAGCTGATAAGTTCGAAATAAGGAAAAATTGATTAATAGATTCTGCTACTGTTTACTGTCTGTTATATCGTGACGAGAATAATGAATAGTAACTGTTGGAATCTATTTATGCAATAATATTATACGTACATTTATTGTTAAGTAACTAACCTATTGTGTTCCTCTTATTATAAGCTTCGTTTTGACTTGCAGACTATTATTATGTAATTTACCATTCTTGAGTTATGCCCAGTCTATCAATTACTATCTTCCGCATTCACAGTCACTTTTGGCTAAATCTTGTACAAGTGTTATTTTCTATTTTATGGTGTGATACGGTTGGTATGGCTTAGGGAATGTATTTCACGAAATTGGATTTATCTACAGATTCCGGCAGCTAAAGAGTGCAAGCATTACCTGACTATAAGCACGCATGAGGGTCTGTTCCGGCATAACATGCTCAAATTTGAATTATAAACTGTCCCTTCAATTATCTGACAAGTTATGAACACTATGCTGCAAGATATTCTAGGTACTAAGGCCTATCTGGATGATATATTGATCGCGGGTACGGACTATTTTGACATAAGGAAGAGGGTGGATATGGCTCTCAGATGCATAGCAGAATATGGTCTCACGTTACGTGCTGAGAAATGTGATATGCTCATGTAGCAAGTTCTCTATTTGGAATTTATAGTCAACAAAAACGGAAGAAAGCCTGATCCAGAAAACATCGAGGCTACACGTCCATGCCTCCAGCGATAGACGTATCAACTTTACATTCTTCCTTGAGAATAGTTAGCCAGTATAGTGTTTTCCTTCCAGATCCGCACTGGCTCTTTGCCCCTCTCAAGCGGTTACTGAAAAAGGGCACCAAATGAATTTGGTCAACAGAATGTCAAGAAGCATTCTTTAAACTAAAACAGCTTCTATCACCAAACCTTCTGCTTACGTACTATGATCCGAGTCCTCCTCTTGTGGACACGACATATGTGTCAAATTACGGAATTGGAGCAGTGGTTTTACATACCTACACCGATAAAACGAAAAAAGCACGATCACTGATCCGAACAGAAAGGAATTATAGTCGGATAGAGAAGGAAGCTCTCTATATTGTATTCGTTGTAAAACGTTCTACCGGATGCTATTTGGCAGATAGTTTACGTGAATAACAGACCATAAGTCACTACTGACTGTTTTTGGATCCAAGAAGGGTGTCCCATTTTATACAGCAAACCATCTACAGAAATGGACAACTACATTATCAGGCTATGATTTAAGATAAAGTCTCAATCGATAACGGATGTCGGACAGGCATATCCCCTCTCAAGATCAATTGGTTCCCATAAAAAATAAGAAGAGTAGGTGCATGTAGATGCCGTAGCAGCTGAGTTCGAAGTTCACACAGTGTTGATGGATGCAGTTTCCGGACTGCCGGTCACATTTGTAGCCTTTAAGGAGGCTAGTGAAAAGGATAGTATGTTGAAGATTGTTTGACGTTCTACACTCAACAAGCGGCCTTCATTTCGTCTCCATGCGGGGCTCTTACAATACTCTCGTCAGCAAGACTACTTGATAATTGTCAATTCGTGCATCATGTTATACCAATGCACTGTTATCCGCAGAATACTTCGACGTCAAAACCTTAAACAGTTCCATTGCGGACACTGGGGAATTAGTAAAATGAGTTCACTGGATCGGAGTTACGCATACTGGCCATCAATAATCCGTGATATAGAACAAAAGTGTCATAGCTGTTAGTCCCGTCTAGAAGCCGCAAAGAATTCGACCAAAGCGGAACCTCAAACATAGTCAAAACCAGACGGGCCTCGGAAAAGAATACACGCTGAGTTCGCTTGTCCAATACAAAGTTGAAGTTACTTGGTCGTTGTCGAGGCTTCAAAAAGTGGCCGGAGGTATATGATACGCCAAACATGACGTCAGAATATACAATAAGGAAATCGTCAAAATGTTTTGCTTGTTTTGAGGTTCCAGATATCTTGTTAAGCGATGATGGCACTCAGTTTATGTCATCTGCTCCTGAACGGTTTTGCAATGAAAATGATATAACGCGTCTACAAACTCTTCCGTATTACCCCCAGTCAAATGACCAAGCAGGAAGATTCATGGATACGATAAAAACGGCTCTGGTTAAAAGGGGGAGAAGGAGGTATTCTAGAACAATTGATCAGTAAATTCCTGATGTCTTACAGAGTTACGCCCAATCCAACAGTGCCAGAAGAAAAGTCACCAGATGAGTGTATGTTCGGAAGGAAAATTCGGTTAGTCTTTAACAGTATAATGCCACTCATTAAGAGAAATAAAATTACAAACGAGTATCGGACGATCACTCGCAGCTTCTAAGTGGGCGAAAGGGTACTTGTCAAGTCGTATCAAGGAAATAGAAAGTGAGAACTACGTGCTATAGAACGTCGGATTGGAAACGTACTATCCTTAGTTCGGATAAATGTCGGGACGTGTATTAGATATATTATTCAAATTCTGAGGGATGGTAGAAAATTGATTACACAAAACCGACTCCCGTTTTCGCTTATCTGTCTGGCATCATCTATGAATGTGGAGGATCTGATGCAAACATAATGGCGAGGATTGGTAAATCGAGGACAACGTTCCTACGGTCGAAGAACATCTGGAACTCAAAACAACTGTCAACTAATATCAAACTCACAATCTTCAATACGAACGTCAAGACAGCCCTACTGTATAGAGCTGAAACTTAAAGAACTACCACAAACGTCATGAAAGAAGTACAAGTATTTATAAACAGTTGTCTACGCAAGATACTCAATGTCCGTTGATCAGATGCGATTAGTAACAGTCTACTGTGAGAGAGAACAGACCAACTCCCAGCTGAGGAGGAAATTAGGAAAAGACGTTGGAAGTGGACAGAACACACATTGAGGAAATCATCAAACTGCATCACGAGGCAAGCCTTACCTCGGAATCCTGAGTGTGAACGGAAATGAAGAAGGTCAGTGAATATGCCGTGTCGAGAATTGGAATTCATCATGAAAATGATGGATAGCAACTGGAAATAAGTGGAAAGGGTTGATTGGAACAGAGTTGGATGTAGAATGCTGGTGAGCGACCTATGCTTGTCTATGAGGTATTACGGACTTTAGTAAGTAGTAAATAAGAAGGATTATGTAATCGGTGAAGGAGAAATAACAAAATGCAAAAAGTGTATAAAAGATTATTTTCCGGTTAACAGAAGACTCAGTTCTCCTAAGGCTGAGGTTAATCAAACAATGAAAGCACTATCTTCAAAATTTTGACTGATGATTAAATATCTAAGAATACTTAACAGATCATAAAGAGTGTAGATAAGAATAACAAGCTTTAGACATAATTTGTTGCATAATTTGTGATAGAAAAGTATTTGTATTAAAAGGAGTAGAAAATAAATACGATAGGATGATCAATATCACTATCACAAAAATTAGAGAAAGATAGATATTCATTCTGTTACTTTTTTAGAGGGGAAACATTGTTCCAGGGCGAATACATTTGAGCCCCTCTTAAACTCCAATTTGCCAAACTGCTAAACATACTTTCTCATTTAATTTTGTATAATGTTTTGAATTATTTGAATTATAGCACGAACTAAGAGTCACAGAAATAACGCAGTTGAATTAAGAAGTAAGACACAAGCACAAGCGAATGTATTGTATTTGGAATTCGAAATCGAGCATTCGACAATTACAAAGGTATTATTAGTTCGTTCAAACACCACATTTTGTCAACTGAATATTCGTCTTTATGCAATATCCATCTTTACACAATAATTACGAGCATACGTCAACTTAATCAGACTGAGGAGAAACAAGAAGATTATTGATTGAAATTAGAAATGCTAGCCACTCAATGCTGGCACAGAGACCTAAAGTTTGAGTAGTTGCTGCAAGACCTGAAGGTGGTAAGTCGTATCCTAGGTGGATTTATTGATGGATGTTTCTGAAGAGCTCCACACTGGGAAAAAATGGCTGTCCAGTGGTTGTCTAATTATGATCAGTCCATGATGTTGTAGCGTGGCGTCGAGTTGAGATTACCTATGAACACCGCTACCAAGAAACACGTGCCAAGCGAATCAGAAGGCGTAAGAAGCTCGTTCCAAATGACTCCATAAAATCCCCGAGAAGCCAAATATCAGAAGACAGTTAATGGACCAAGTCGAGGTTTATTAGCTGGCGATCTCGTGGCATCGAAAGGATACCGAGATCGTGCCAGGATACAACCTTGGTTACAGAAGGTAACCGAATTCGCGCGAAGTTACAATCGAAGTGTAAGCGAAAGAATGGAAGCACAAAATAGCTGTCATTAGCACAGTCAAACAAAAGCACGTTAAAACAAACACTGGTACAGTTGGTTATAATAATAATTGTTTTTATTAAACCAGTCGTGTTCTCGTGATAAACGTGAGTCACTACAATGTGAACTAAAATACAATTATTCATTGGCGTATTTGCTAAGTCTGAGTATAAGTTTCTAAACACTGAAAAGCAGTTCAAATTCATTTTAACTTCAAAATATGCGTGAATTAATGCGTTTACTTTGCAAATTCCATCTTAGTTGTTAATCAATGTCAAGTTGTCTAATCCCCAGTGATACAATAATCTAATATAATGTGTTTGCAGGCAATCTAGAACGTTTCCTAAACTTAAGTTTTACGTACATTCTTGGCATAATGAGTCCAAGTGAAATAGAAATACGTATCTTGGTCATTTTGAAACTTCATGAAAACGTGCATAGTTCAAACGATTTTATTTCGGTTTATTTAGGTATGCTGTTAAAAAGGTATGATATTAAGGCAATTTGAGTAGCGCTGTGCATCTTGTCTCTATTGACGATAGAGCTGTCATAATAATAAGGACTGTAGCAATACTGTGAATAACACTAACACTACTACTACTACTACCACTAACAATAATAATAATAATACTTGGAATAACAATAATAGTAATAATCACAATGATAATGATAACTACGATTAATATCATTAATGTTACAAAAGTTATTAATAAATTTCATTTCATTATCTTTATTCTCTTCTCACTCAACTCATTTTGTGAATTTATGTTTTCTACTACTTGATATTGTTCAGTAAACAGTTTCATTTGTAAGCAAAAATGGATGGTGGATAGCAGTGGAATCCAAGATGCGCATTTCGTCTTATTTGGGAGTTGTGGGCTGGATATAACTGCATCCTAGAGTCAAACCCAATGGCGTTGTCTTCAAACGTCATCGTGTTATCCATATAGCCAGTTAGTCCTTAAAATCCACTTGCCTGTGCAATGGGGTGAAATATATATTTCGTCCGTACAGGATGCACGTATGCCAAATGAGACTGACCGATTGCAGTTCTAAACATCAATGGGAACATTCAAACAACTAATACAAAGCAAAGTTTCATTTCTGACAATTTCTAAACGCATAGTATATTTTTATACGTATTGAGTATTTACAAAAATTTATCCTGTTCATTGTGTTTATTATTGTAACTACTCTCATTCAATGGTCGCAACTGACATTTAAAGTCTGTATAAAATCCTTAGGTGTTTTTCCAAACACAACAACTTCCATATTAGTGAGCTTTCATTTCCTATGTTGAATGTTGATTGTTGTTATTGGAATAAAGCATATATCAACTGCAATTTACACTATCATATGTTGTATTTAATCATTATGTTATCATTACAGGAAAGCTTATTCCTTCTAGACGCGTTATTCGTCACATATACTTCATGAGTTGAGATATTTTACCACTTTATATACAATCTTTATTTATGGAAGGTATTTTCTTAAAATGAACAGTTGTTTTTGAAATTCACTTTCACGCGTATCTCATCTATGTACTTGAAAGCTTCGATTGATCTAATAATATCAGTGGTGATTACGATAATCAGAAATGTTGCCCAATTACTGACAACAGGTTTTGTGAACTCAGATTTCAGCCCTATGTGGCATTACCCGGCTACTTCAACCTAAATAGTTGGGACAGTGTTCGAGGTTGTAATCTGATGGTTCAAGGCCAGGATCTTTCGCCCGGTAAACCAGTACTCTTCAATTGCTTGTGTTATTTACGCTATTGTACATAGCTGATATGATTCGAGGAACTAACAGTTCGAAAATCTAGATTACGAATTTTTGTAGTTAGTTTCGCTCGATATATAACAGCTCATTGGCCTAAGACCTGACTCCATGTTGATTGTTTCTGATTGTTATCGAAGTGTTCATATCCCTTATCCTTAAACGGATAATTTACAAGGTCAAAATGTGGCCTGGGGAGAATGAGTGGATCGCTCTGTCCAGAGGTTAAAAAACCTATGAGGGCTTGACTTATTACCAGCCCCTGCAACATTTATAAATGTACCGATCATTGTTACAATTGAAGTAGTCAACCACAATTATCTTTTGATGGGGGAATTGGATGTTTATGTGTAACAGTTTACGGCCTATGCTCCATTTGGAGTAACAGGCGTAAGTAAGTAAGTGAAACGGTTTATGCATTTTACATAATTGTGCGCTTCATTCGCAACTCCAACACCGTGTAGTCACATGTGTTCAGGTCCTTCTTCTATGTTCAGACTCAGATCCTCTCCTAGACGGTAGAGTATGTTTCTATAAGATCTGATCATTTATGTCACTAGGTACCTCTAATTATTTTGAGTATTCTACAAAGTCATCACTACAATTTTAACAAATCCATGTTTATAATAATATCAACAATAATCCTGATAAATGTGTGAATTAGGCAGATATAAATGAGTTAATCAGTCACTTGTAAATCGTGTCCAGTTGTGGATAAATTATTTTCTGTTCTACATTATTTAAATTTCATTACAACATTATTAAATTTTAAACGTAGTTTTCATATTACTTTATTTCATCATAAGTAGCTTGTAGAAACTGAGAATAGATATATATCTCGGATTAACTATCTTGTCAAATCACACATGTGATTGCAGGAAGTGTGAACGAATTACGTCGTGTAGTGAGTGAGAAATTCAAAGGGATTTAATACAATTTGAGTCAGACTCAAGTATGAAAATTCACAGAGATATAGGAACAAAAATGAGGTGTACCTGAGAATAAAACGTAAATTCCAAGGTGATACAATCATTTACTTACATAAAATTTCCACCACTTCCAGAGCTTCCCCATCAAGTGTGATTGTGTTGGATTTCTCTGTGTTGAATTTGAGCATCTAGCTTTTCCCCATGTATATGTTTGTGCCTACTGTTGCAAAGGCTGTTGCTACATTGTTTGTCTTGATCTGCATTTGCTGATATGTGTGGGATAGAAGGATCAGATCATCTGCGAAGTCCTAATCGTTTAATTGCATCCAACCAGTCTACTGTATTTCGTGCTCCTTCTCAAATGTCAAGGTCTCCATAATCCTATCGACCATCAGATGAAAGAGAAAGAGGGAGAGTAGGCAGTCTCGTCTGACTTCATTCCCCACTTGCGACGTGTTCGTCAGCTGTCTTCCGTGAAGATGTCTGCAGTGTAGTCCATCGTGTGAATTCCATATGGTGTTAAAGATCTTCGCAGCTACTCAATCCATAGTGTCGAGGGATATTTCACGAGATTCTCGTATCCACACTGGGAAAAGCTTCTTCATAATCAAGGAAGTTGATGCATAGTGACAAATTCCACTCAGTTGATTGTTCAACAATGATCCATAATGTCACTACTTTGTCTGTGCCCTACCGATTCAAGATTGTTTCATAAAAAGCAGTGTTATCTTCAACTGGAACGGCTAGTTCCATGGAATTCGTTATATTTCAATGCATTTATGCCTGGCGCCTCACGTGGTTTGTGACGAAGTACGGAAAATATATATTGAAATCGGAAGGTTCATTTAGTGTAGTATAGTGAAGTGTTGTTTATGCTTAGTTTAGTTAGAAGAATCAAAATACAATATATTTGATAGTGTGAAATAGGTGATTAGTTGGAGTGAGATTGTGGAAGCTGTGTGCAGAATGATTGTACTAACTTAGGAATTCCCGGAACAATGAAATTTAGACTAGACAGGATTAGATGAGCACAAACGAACGTATTGGGTTTGGAATTCGTAATAAGCGGGTAATCAAGTACAAAACTTGTATGCAGCTATGTTGATTGAACATATCCGCATGAAATACAATAGGAGTTGACCGCATAAACCAGCATATAATACACTGACCTGTTTTATTGGACTTAGTTACCGTCTACTCATAATAATTCTAAATCATTACGCTTCAATGGTCGTGAATTCTCAAATTCTGTGAACACGTGCTCAAGAATTAAAGCATCAGATGGTGCAATCAGATTAGCAGTAAACTGATAAAGTAATATTTGGTATCATATGAATTGGAAGATGGCATAAATTTTCTGGATGAATTCATTCTCGAAACGAAAATGACTCAATGAACATTCATGAATTCCAGTGTGCATGTAACCAGTGAAAGTAGATCTCGTAACCCCTATCTATAATTGAAAAACGGAACCTCTGAATACGGCCTAGTTTATTAAAGCGAGGTAGTAGAAATCTGTTAATTCAGATGGAACAAAAATGAACGGAAGAGTATTAGATTTCTCTTGTACTTAAAGAAATACATCACTGGCAAATGTCTTAAAATTGAAATTACTATATTATAATGATAATAAAATATTCAGACAACAAATTATTGTGATTTGTTGTCAGCTGCACTATGAAAAGTATAATCATAACAAATGTGTATCTTACAGATTAATTAGTGAGAGAGAAAGTACTGAACCATAAATCAAAGGAGTATAATGCGGATATATGGAGTCACGAAATCATCAGTGATAAATGATGAGTTACATAAGCTGTACCTAATGAAGTAATTCTGAAAACTTATCTCGAATGAAAAGAAAGAAATGAAAGTAGTGTTACTGGAGTTTGTAGTAGTCGTGGTAGTAGACGAAGAAATATAAGTAATAGTGAGGGCAGTATTATTATTTGTGAAACTATTAGTAGCAGTGTACTATATGCTACTTGTGTCGATAGACCTAATAGTATGTAACACCAGTCAGAAGTGGAATACCTGGCAATAGAAGACTGAGATTATCGAATTGAAGAGAACAGTAACGTAGACGGAGAGTAATTGAAGTAACAACAAAAATAAAGGAATGATGAAGTTTCTGAGAGACAACTGATGGAAGATGTGCGAATGAAATATTTGATGTACGATTTTTGTATTTTACGGAGACATTCTGTAATTTCGCACAGAGTAATAAGTCTTCGTTCACTACAGCAGTAGAAGTAATAATAAATGCTTGTGTTAATAGTATTAGTTATAGTAGTAGTAGTAGTAGTAGTAGTAGTAGTAGTAGTAATAGTAGTAGTAGTAGTAGTAGTAGTAGTAAAGGTACTTAATATGAATCTAATTTTCTCTTGTTTATCTTTTATTAACTCTGAGTTTATAATCCTTTTTATAAAGTATTTATGAGCATAAAATCATGAGATTTAAGCTTTCTAGTGGTGAAAATTGAACCTCTGTAGTTTCGTTACACACCTACGCATCAGTATTGATTCTAATGAGCTGATGCTTGTGGAACATATGAAAATCGGAGCTAATGAACTATGAAATACTTTCAGACGTCTCATTATTTTCGCACTGATCAGCAAATTCCATATAATTTCAATTGGATATGACAGGTATTGTTTATGTTTGCCATATTTCTTGTTTGCCTTTACTTGGTGACCTCAAAGCACAAAATTAAAAAGAACTAAACACGTTTACACGTCTCTTCCAATTAACAGTAATAAATAGAATAGAATTCCTACTATAAATAGGCATCTTAGATCAGTACTGTCAGATGAAACACTTTCAATTCCGTCTTACTAAACTGAAATTTGGATAGGAACTATTGATACGAATTATCATTTTGCATAGGTTATTCATACTTTGTCATTTCAATTCACGAATTACTCCATTGACGAAATTTAAATCAGAAACTTAGAATTGGTGACTGATACATGGTTCATGCAATTTTCCAACTGAATTAAAATGTCACTTAAATATATTTTCTCTCAGTAGGGCGATAGCAGATCAAGTACAATAGAGTTCGTTCAAACCTAATTCGGTTAAGCTCTTTTGTTAACTTATTTAACGAACAGAGTTACTCTTACTTGTCTGTACTATTGTACCTTTATTATTGCTGTGGTTATGTGAATATATAGGCTTGAGTACTACTTGTTGCCTGCGCACATATTCATTCTGTTAGCTTTAATGTTAGTCGCTGAATCGATTTGATGATTCACTCGTTTCCCTATGTATATATATGCACATTTTAATCTCATTCATTTGACTCGTGAACTCGTACTTTCGCTCGCTTACTTTTCGGCATTAGCCTTTCATTCTTGTTACACGTGTCTGTGGTTTTAGTGATCTGTGCGTTGTGCGGTAATAAACGCAATCAACACTTCCTACTCGTCTTCTGATTTATACACCATCGTGGACATTAACTAGTATCGGTTATAGGACGAAGTATTTAAAAATGTAATAATTATATTGAATACCAGTCACTTCAGGGCATATGTAAGTCAATGAGTAAGTGTTAACCATTGTCACGTTTTTCCAATCCTTAGTGTTGAATGAACAAAGAATCCCAAATAGTTAACCACCTGATAACGGAGTTCGTGAGGTAATTTGTAGGAATACGTGACTGATTAAATTGGTCACATTTAGAAAAGAGTATGTGTCGCTATCGATGTTAGACAGCAAGATACTAGAGAGAAAGAAGCTGTATAATGTAAATGGATACAAAAAATAGTTGAAGTAGTAGAATTGATAGCAGTAGTGATGGTAGTAGCAATGGTAGTAGTGGTAGCAGTCTTGTAGCGAACGAATACACCAGTGGGAACAACTAGATGTACTTTGATACTATACAGAATATCTTGCTAAAATCTGGAGACCATTCAGTAAATACTTCATTTGCAAAATGTCATTCAGTTTTCTGAGACTTCATTGTATCTTCGTTTTTACACCAATCACTCTCTGTCCTCGTTCCCTTCTCTTTGGTTTTAACCTTCTGCTGCCATGGATTTCACTTCCGATTGATGATACATACTACTTATATTTGTCGACATCAGTTGCGCAGACCACAGTGGTATTAGTATAAATATTAACATTATTAAGATTTTTGGCATCCAAGTGCCAACAGGCGTAGAGATATAAGCAGTGGTGGAAGTATTAGTAGTACTGATAATAATTATACTAGCATTAGTATTGATAGTAGTAGATGTAATAGTAGTACTTGTAGTAATAATTGTTGTAGAGCCAATTCAAGTAATATTGATATTTGTATTACGATTAATATTTGTAAGATCAGTAGTTCTTGTGATACTTGTATTTCTAAGTAGCTGTGGTACTAATAGTGGTACAGATATTCGTAATGGTAATGGTAGTAGTAGCAGTTTCACACCAACACTCTCTGTTCTCGTTCTCTTCTCTTCGATCTTCTTAACATTCTGCCGCCATGCATTTTACATTCAAGTGGTGATACATACTAATTATTTCTGTCGACATCAGTAGTACTGGTCACAGTGGTGAGCAATCAATATAACAACAGGATGAGGCGAATAATAGAATATATAAAGAACAACGCGAGAATGTGCAAATGATTCACTGAATGTATGGTTTCCATGTTTTACTAAAATGCTGTGAGGATAGACATTAGTATTAGTAGTTGTAAAAGTATAACTAGTATCGGTTGTAGCAATGTAGTATGTGCTACTGATGTCGACAGAAATAATTAGTATGTATCACCACTTGAATATAAAATGCATGGCGGCAGAATGGTAAGAAGATCGAAAAGAAGAGAACGAGAACAGAGAGTGATTGGTGTAAAAACGAAGAAACAATGAAGTCTGAGAAAACGGATTGACATTTTGCAAATGAAGTGTTTACTGTATTGTTCTCAGATTTGAGTAAGTCATTTTGTAATGTTGTATTCAGATACAATTGCTTTTCCTCATATATTTTCACTCACCACAGTAGCAGTAACATTTGTTATTGTAGTGTTAGTGATAATAGTCACAGTAGTCTTGTTATCGGTCGTTGTATTACACACTTACATACGCCTATTATACTTCATGGAGGGTTATAGGCTGCCCTCCAGCATTGTCCATCCAACTATGTCCTGGGTAATACTTTCCACTTATTTCCAGTTGCTATCCATCATTTTCATGATGAATTCCAATTCTCGACACGGCATATTCACTGGCCTTCTTCATTTCCGTTCACACTCAGGATTCCGAGGTAAGGCTTGCCTCGTGATGCAGTTTGATGATTTCCCCAATGTGTGTTCTGTCCACTTCCAACGTCTTTTCCTAATTTCCTCCTCAGCTGGGAGTTGGTCTGTTCTCTCTCACAGTAGACTGTTACTAATCGCATCTGATCAACGGACATTGAGTATCTTGCGTAGACAACTGTTTATAAATACTTGTACTTCTTTCATGACGTTTGTGGTAGTTCTTTAAGTTTCAGCTCTATACAGTAGGGCTGTCTTGACGTTCGTATTGAAGATTGTGAGTTTGATATTAGTTGACAGTTGTTTTGAGTTCCAGATGTTCTTCAAACGTTTACTGTATGTCTTAATAGCCGATTTGTTTACCGCTTTTAGCACTAGTGACGTAATAATGTTTCTTTTCTCTTCGCTTCCGCATCCGTATTTACTAAGAATTGAGCGCTCGTTACTCTGTCTTGTCACAGCCGTTGCCGATAACTGGTGAAACTGTTTTCCTTGTTATATTCGTATAAATCTGCAACGCGATCTCTTTTTTTCGAGCTCTGTTGCCGTACATTTGATAGTACCAGAATATTGTAGGAGCTGAGCGTTTTATTGAGCATGGTGGGCTTCTATGTCTCGATCTTCTTCGCGACCATCTTCTTTGTCTGTCGTCCTGATTTAGGTTCGTCAGTTGTCTGTCAGCTCTCCTCCACGAAACACTTTGCACTGTAGTCTGTCGTGTGAATTCCATATGGTGTTGAAGATCTTCTCAGTTACTCACCCTATAGTGTGGAGGGGCATTTCATGAGATTCTCGTATCCACACTGTGAAACGCTTCTTCATTATCAAGAAAGTTGATACATAGCGACGAATTTTACTCAGTTGATTGTTCAACAATGATCCTTTGTAAGATCCGTTTTGAATGTTTTGTGTGTGTGTGTGAAAATTCCACCATGTATACACTTGCACTTCGTTCCTATTGATTCCCTTAGTTGTACATTGTTAGTCTTTTGATTGCATTTGAATTGTTAATATTTGTATTTTCTATTATATTTTTTATTTTTCTTACGCCTTCACTAAGTTTTCGTGTTTCTTCCCGAACTGTATCTGTGTTGTTCTACTTGATGCTTGTTCTTGGTGGCAGCCATATTGATTTGCCCCTTCTTTTGTTCGTGTTCTATCCAGTCAGGATAGAATGGCGTTCATTTCTTGTGACCGGTAATTTTTCCCGCATCTTTTATCAACTTCATTTATTGTAATTCAGATTTGATTGATTGAACGATTATTGGTTGAATAGCCGGATGGTAATATTTGTTTAGGTAACGATGTACATTTAAATTTATGATGAATTATAGAACCACTATTTACCCAATCATTTGTTTTGATATTGACGGGCAAGGATGCGTGTCTAACCTACCTGGACGGCTATTCTTCAGTCCAAACCGTATTTTGGATTCTACATCCGTAATGTCACGACTTGGTCTGTATACGACCGGTTCCTACGGCATCCGATCTGTTGATCTCGAAGTTGAGCATCTACTCATTCTTTCATCCGGCTCATCAACACTCTGTTGAGAATTTTTCCCGGTACCGACTGGAGTGTGATTCTCCTGAATTTGAGTTCTCACACTTGCCCGCATCTTTCTTTTGTATCTTGATGAGGTGTCCTTACATCCAGGTCATCGACACTTATTCCTCCTCCCAAATCTTTCTGAATAGAGTGTGAAGAATGTTTCAGTTGCTTCTATGTCTGACGTGAGTGCATCAACTGTCAGGTCGTGCTGCTTTCCCACTGTTGATTGGTCTGGTGGCCATCTTGTTTACACCGGTCGTTGGTGGAGTGACATCTATAGAAAGATGTGTGTGTGGTGCTTCGATGACTGGTGGACTCAATGGAGCTGGTCTATTTAAAAGTTCTTCGAAGTATTATATTCAACTATTCCTACGTTCCTAGTTCTTAGTGATATTCACATCATTTTTCGTTGTTCACCGGTCTCTCTGGTTTAATGTATCTCTCAGCTAATTTCTCCGTTGTATCATATAGTTGTTTCACATGTCCTTCCCTTGCAACTTTTTCCGCCGCCGTTGATATGCCTTCCATGTTTTTCTGATCGTCAGCTCGAATACTCCTCTTCACTTGCATGTTTTTCCAGCACATATTGACAGGTTAAATTTACTGCTTCTATGAACCCATTACAGTTGTCCCGCATAGTAGTTTCTTCTTCATTCATAAGGATCCTGTTAAGCTTGGAACATGTGTGACGATCAGGGTTTAGCTCGCTTCCGCTTTTGAAGTACGGCATATTGATCTGTTTACAACTTACAAACCTAGATTGTCAATAGAATGAGGCTCAAATTAAGGTACCAAATTTTATTCACAATTTACAAATAATCGGCCAAAATGTCGTTCTAACAAAAATTATAACCATTGATAAAACAAACCGTCAATTTTGTAGGTTCCCGGAGCAAAAACTTTCAAATACCAAACCGAAGACAAAGAGAAATCCAAATGGCTGAGAATAACGATATAAACAAACAAGTTCAGAGGTTGAGTTAAATTATTAATATTCAATATAAAGAATTTATTCAGTCAAATATTTTCAGTTTTCCTGCAACACTCCAGACCAAAAGAACCTCAGACAAATAAAAAAGCAGCAAGTATCAAAGTATATGCGTCACAGGCAAACAACAACAAACATTCCATATACAAACAATCTCGTGATCCCTAGATCTGACACCAGTACACCTAGGGATCCGAGTAGCTACCCATCATCTACAGTTTCAAGGAGACACAGTTCTCGAATGTCTCTCACTAAATTTTCCTTTCTTATCGTCATCTCTACCTGTATTACTAATCTATCTTTATTAGGTATCACTCTCTGTACTAAACCTAAGAGTCGCTTGTTTTTCTTCGAGAAGTTGGAACACATCATTACTAAGTCACCCTCTGTTTTATTCCTTCTCAGTTAAGTTCACTTGTATCTACATTGCAACAGGGAAACATATTCCTTGGGCCAACGTCTCCAAAATAATTGTGCAAAGTAATTCGCTTGCTTCCATCCCCTAGAATGCTTGTCGTTATATCGAGCATTGCTGAGCCCTGTTACGTTATCTCTTAGCAGTAGCAGCCAAAACCTTTTTTGGACTAATGCTATCGCCTGAGTAGCAACATCTCTTATCCTCTGATAATACTCTAATACCAAATCCGTAATCGTGTGCTCCGATGACAAAACAGAATGCTTTATTGGTTCAGGCCAAGAACTGTTTTGAAGGCGACTATCAACACATAATAATCCATTCACCACGAAAGTATCTCACATTCGTATTGGAGTGTTCATCTCCATCTTGACATTTGTTCCAGGCAATAAAGGTATTCTAAACTCCTTCCCGAATACTACAATTAGAATCAGGTCTATGAACGTTCAATGTAACGTCTCAAGTTTAAGCAATCTCATATATAATGATATGTCACCTAATTCATTATCCATTTCAATCTTTTCCAGGGCAAGTTATTCCTCGGTTAGCTTTGATGTCAGAGTCGCCAACGTTAACAAAACTGTAAGATCAATCCTTTAACAAAATGGTCCATCATCCATAGAAGCTCACACAGAGTAACGTAAACATGGACATGTAGTACCAAATAAAGCATCAAGCTACTAATGCCTTTGTCAACCGAGAACTCTCCCAACACTTTCTGCGTTATCAACATGTCAACACACATTCTCAGGTTTTCCGCAATAGGACTGTATACTCTTGTTATCTTCAACCTTGAGATTGCTAACAGTATTAGCACAATTAGCAGACATATTAAACAAACAATAATATAGCCATCAGTTTGTTCATACCTCTCAACGCGTTCAAGCATGCCATGGCAAACCATAAGCTTATACCCGAGATAAAAACCTTTACTATTCTCCAGTGTATCATCTTTTAAAAGATCGCGAAAAATTTTTGATTCTCTAAGTGATGAACTGTTATCTTTATTCCGATTCCATGTCATAACACTGTCAGACTCTTCTAGTTCTTTCAGAAAACGAGTAATCATAGTACATGGCTTCAGACTTAATTGCGGATACACGGACAAAGTAATATTTAAGTCTACAGAAGAACATAATACCTTTTAACCCATGATCATTATCTACAATTTAAATAGTATGAACCACGAGCTGGTAGTATTGTCACCTAAATCCAATATAAACATTAAATCTCTCGTAAATACAAGTGAATTGTCAAGCACTTTTCCGTCAGATTCATTACGAAACCTATAAACATTAACATTATATTACCGATTATTGAGCGAATTTTCCAAACATATTTCGTTGTTTAGTTCCACTATCACAGAAACCATTGACTCAAACGAGCCGTGTTTATCAGTATGGTCCTCGAACTCATGACTATATAATCTTACTAGATTCTGTGTAACATCGTGAGAACAACGACAACTCTGTACTGGATATACGGAGCTATATGATCCCTTAAGAGGTTAAGCCGTCCAATCGAGATGCGTACGCACACCAAACTGATGTTTCCTGTCCACCAGACGTTGTTCCAGAACCCAATGTGCGTGTGGAGTGTCACAACTAATCAATACCCCTGTCAGATTACTTTGCAAAGTCGGAAGGGTGATGTCTTTCAAACGCATCCACCGTCCTAGCTGTTGTTTGGTTAAGAATTCTACATAATCTATCGGAACCTTCTTAGTCGTATAAGCCTTACCGATCTTTACAGAACCCTGTTCATCTAATGAAAATATCTCTAAATTTACTTCCAGACATTTACAGGTAGTAGTTTCATTCATAGTTGTTATTGCTATCGAGGCCTCTTTACCATTGAAACCCAACTGATTAATTAACTCCTCGCATACGAAGGAAGTATCTGAACCACTATCTAGAAAAGCGCAAATTTCCAAACTCCCCTTGGGACCGTACAGTTTGACTGGAATAATACTCAAACAAAGCTTCGACGAATTCCAATCCTTATTTAAGTTGGCTACATGGTTATTGATACCACCAATATGTAACAAAGAGTTATGCCGAGTCTTGCAGTTCTCAACGTCACACTTGAATTCCGAGTTACATGATTTGACTATGTGATCCTTCTTTAAACACAGGTAACATATATCACATCTTCTCACATCTTGTCTCCTTTCTCTAACATTCATTTTCGGTAACTTTGTACAATCTGTCTCTTTGTGATTACCTAACCGAATTCCGCAACTTAAAACATTGACTGAGATGCTTAGGTCCGACTTAACTACATTACAGCATGATCTCTTATCAACTCAGCCTTCATAATTCCTTTTACCGAACTTTGAGTTACACTGTACCAATGTACCATAACGTGCCCGAGCAATCCTGGCCCTTTCTTCTACAAAGATCACAGATTCTTTAAAGCTCAGCTCCTTCTTGGCCATCATAATCTTATCGGCAACTTTCACTCATTTTGCAGTTCTATTGGTAGACATGACACTATTATTTCCAAATTAGCCGTAGAATTCACATCATACATACACCTCATTTCCTTCAAAGTTATGCATGCATTCAGATTCAGTGTGAAAGGGACAAGATACTTGATAGCCTGTGTTAGTCCTCGCAATGGTGATCTCTCAGTTGATCCAACTTTCTTTTGAAAGAGTCTATGGAACGAGCCTCAACCACGTTCTGAGGTAACGAATTCCACTTGTTGGTGATTCGATGGGAAATTCAGTAGTCAACTGCCAAGTAATTTGTTCTGGGCTTATGAACTTTTTTGGAGTGTCCTCGTAAATTCTCTTTTTTGGAAGGCAAGAAAAATGAGGGCATATTGGGCGCAAATTTGTCCCTAAGCAATTTAAAAACGGTCATCGAATCGTCTTTAGATTTACGATATGACGACGGGGAAGGTTTGGCTTAGCCAGTCGTGCATCATACGGAAGCTTCTCTATTTCGGCAATCAGCTTTGTTGTTGTTCTCTGAACCTTTTCTAAAGGCTCACTGTCTTTTTTAAGCAGAGGCTAGCCGGTTGTATGCAGTACTCAAGTTTAAGACGTACAGACACTTTATACAGAGTCAAAAACGTTTAAGCATCGACATGACTAAAAGCCTCATGTATTGACTAAGAAGTTCTAAAACCTTCGGCGACTATTGCAAGGCAGTGTTCAGTAGTCTTTAAGTCTTGACTAACGACGACACCTAAGTCATTATGTGTCTGCACAACAGGTATCTCAGTGTTATTCATCGTGTATGTATCTGCACTTTGATGACCAATATGCATCACAGCATAATTAGAAATATTTATCGGCAACTGCCAGGTTTGAGACCATTCAGATAATTTCTCCAGGTCATTTTGGAGTTCTAAGCTATCACGCTCTTTTCCTATTGCTCTCCAGATCTTGACATCGTCAGCAAATAGCAAGACCGATGATGACAGTAGACGAGAAAGGTCATTTACATATAAGAGGAATAGCACTGGCCTGAAAACTAAAATCTGGGGCTTTGCACTAAGTACAGTCTTTCAGATAGACAACTTTGAGTTCACCCGTAATCTTTGTTGGCGCCCAACTAGGAAATCTTTTATCAACATCAATGGTTTGCCTCTAATCCTAACATTTCTTAACTTATATAACAGCCAGTTGTGCGGAACTTTGTCAAAAGCTTTTCTGAAGTCAATGTAGGCTACGTCTACAGGTAACGTTTGATCCTTAAGAGCACACAAGCTTTCACGAGTCACCAATAATTTAGTGAGACATAAACAACCTATTCTAAAACCATTCTGCTTCTCTGAAAGGACTCAGTTTTCATAGAGGTACTTAAATAGCTCCTTCCGAATAGTCTTTCCTAAGACTTTAACAAAGACACTGGTTAGAATAACAGGTCGGTAAGTCTGAGGTTTGTGTTTCGTGCCTGTTTTGAGGACAGGATTTACTATGGCGTTCTTCTAGTCTTTTGGTAAACGACCCCGTGTTACGGATAGATTAAAACATATACTAAAAGAGTCAGCAACAAAGTTAGCTAATTCCTTTAATAACCGAAGATGCAGTTCATCGGGCCCTGTGGATTTGCCTATGTCAAGCTTATTCAGCAGACCAAAGACATCGAGTTCTTTAATAGTCACGCTATCCAATGTATGTGTAGGGGGATTCGTAAGCGCTGACAGGGAGGGTGTTTCTATGGTATATACATTGCTAAAGTCGTTTGAGAATACTTAAGCCTTACCAAAGTCGTCCTCCACTAGTGATGAAGCAGTACTGTCTCTCCATAGTGCAGAAATATTTCCTCTTACTTCTGTCCTTTGGTTTATGTACGAATACAAGCGGTTAGGACGTTCTATGGATTCGTTGACAATTTTACTTCGCACAACATTCTAGACTTCCGAGGTTTGAGGCACAGGTATTCCGGGCTTTTCGGTACTGAGATTTTGTCTCATCAGTCTTCAGTAACATAAATTTATTCCAAATTTTTCTTCCCTTACGGAGAAGGATGTGAACCTTCCTACTGAACCATAGTGGAGAGTTTCTCGGTCCTCTTGGTGTAGTCCAAGGGATGTGGAGCGCGGCAACTTTTAAGTATAGATTTCGAAATAAGTGCCAAGCCGTTTCAATGGAGGACTCCGGCTCTATTTCCAGTCTACTGATGATGCTGAGTATATGACATCTTGTATGTTTGCTTTTCAGAAGTTAGGTCTGGATTGAGCTAACGCGTGCTCATGATTGACAGTTATATGGAAGTCGAGACTTAAAACTGCGTGATCACTTTTA
This sequence comes from Schistosoma haematobium, assembly GCF_000699445.3. NCBI lineage: Eukaryota > Metazoa > Platyhelminthes > Trematoda > Strigeidida > Schistosomatidae > Schistosoma > Schistosoma haematobium. The sequence continues at coordinate 7,249,702 of NC_067199.1, read as the reverse complement.
CCTGGGGGTGGCATGTAATGGAGATTTGCAACGTCATCCTCATAGTGAGTCAATATAAAATCTAGTAGGGATGAGTCACTGTCCGAGTCGTACCTAGTCACTTCTTTCACATGTCGCACTAGGGCACATGTGATAACCGCATGAACTAGTTCCTGCTTTAAGGAATTATCTGACGATTCAGTTCGCAGATTTTCCCAGTCTACCACGGGTGCATTAAAGTCTCGTAGGATTAGACATCGACCACTTTGTGATCAAGTATTGAGGCCGCTTAGCAAGGACACATTTGCCTCACAGCTTGGACTGCGATAGACCAAACCAATCAGCAGCTCTTTCTACTTGTATTTAAGACGACAACTAACTAATTCAAAATTCCCACTCTCATGGGATGCACTGTCGATAATGGCAAATAGAATAGCATTCCTGATGAATAGAGCTACTACGCCTCCTTTACGCTCCTGGATTCTGTCCACTCTTACCAACGTAAAACTCTCAAAATCAAGCTCCACACTATCCATAGGCTGCGTCAGCCAAGTTTCTGTGACTGCAAATACATCAGGCTTTGTAGGGTCAATCTGTACACCTAGTTCTCATTGGTTATTGTGCAAGCTTTGAGCATCAGTGTAACAGGGCCGAAAACTATTTAAATGTCTTCGTACTGCACCCAGAGTGGCTTCGGCATCCTTCTCTGTCGAAGCTCCACAACCAAAAGATTCACCATTTTTCGGTCCTTCTCGCCAGCGTCTAACCCAAGTTGTAGTTCATTTTCGGTTTCTTGTCTTTTTACACGGTCTACCAACGGCAAGTCGTTACGGACAAAATCTCCCAAACCCTTTAATATGCGTCATTTCTGTAAAATTAAGTTCCGTTCATTTGCAGATTTGAATACTACTTCAAGCAGCCTGGTTTGATTGGATTTTAAGTTCGCTTAACTACCTAGTCTATACAACTTCAGCAAGGTGACTTCATAGATATTTTGAGGCATGAGTTGATTAAGTAGCTGGTTTATCAACACAGTTTCATGCTGAAAAAGAGTTTTCCTTTCAGAGCTTTCACTCTCTCTGATTTTATGGAAAATAACTGATCTGTCACTGTGATCAGTAATCAATTTCTCGACTACGTTTTTTGATGAGGGGGGGGGCAGGATTCTATTTTGTATCGTTATGGTGTTTCTTCCTTACAATCTGTACCCATTCGTCAACGCTGCTTGGAGTAGCAACCACAGTCGCGTCAAACATAATGTGGGATTTTGGAGGGTTATAGACCACTTGGGAAGTCAGGTTGTGTTTCCCCTTAGAAACCGATCGAGCCTTGCTATTGCAGTTCCTAGGCGTTTCCTGCTGAATACCGTTTTGAGGATGGAGCACAGTGGGAGATTCTTGTCTTGAGTTTTTAGTTAAGACAGACCTCTGCGAAGACTGTCTTTTCTACTTTGACTGACGTTATCCAGCTGTTTCCGAGCTTACCTGAATTTGCTTCACATTGATTTGAGTGTCGACAGAGCGAGTGCTGTTTGACGTGTCCCAACTGCGCTTGCTAAAACGTTTTTTGCAGAGTTTACCATTAAGATTGCCTCGGTTATCAAGCCGTTTGTGTCCAAACAGCACTGCTGACAAAGCCATATGCAGACATTTTCGCTGAACAGTTTGTAAAACCCATTTTGAATGTTTTGTGTGTGAAAATCCCTCCATGTATACACTTGCAGTTTGTTCCTATTGATTCCTTTAGTGGTACATTTTGTTAGTCTTTTCAATTCCATTTGAGTTGTTAATATTTGTATTTTATCATAGTTTCTATTTTACTTACGCCTTCACTAAGTTTCCGCGTTTCTACTTGGACTGCATTTATGTTGTTTTACTTGATTCTTAGTCTTGGTAGCAGCTATATTGGTTTGTTCCTCCTTTTGATTGCGTTACTTAGATTGATTGGAATAGTGCATTTCCGATTGTTAATTGAAGCATTCTTCTAGAATTGGAAACACTCTGTGTTATAAAGCAATCAAATACTATTTTTTGAACGAATCTGTGCATGATCTATCCATACAGGATAGAATAACATTTCGTTGTTGCTATTGGTAATTTTCTCGCATCCTTTATCAATTTCCTTATTTATTGTAATTTAGATTTGATTAATTAAAAAATTATTGGTTGAATAACTGAATGGTCATGTTTATTGAAATAATAATGTACATTTAAATTTATAATTAATTTCAGAACCGCCATTTTACACAATCATTTTGTTTTGGTTTCAACCGGAGAAGGGCGCGTATCCAACCCACCTAGTCAGTCCAAACATTAGTTTGGATATAAAAGTTCTAAACAAATTTCAATCGGTTGATCGAACTCGGCTCGCGTTTCGTGGATTACAAGTTTGGTTCCTGAAGATATTCAGTCTCCTCGGTCGTAATGCCAGATACTTGTCAGAGGAAGTTAAGCTCAAGTCTCATCGATGTTAAGGGAGACGAACAAAAGAATGGATCCCCTCAAACAAGGCATGTAACCTTTGATGCTCTTGTGTGTCATGGTTCAGAATCAAATACGGAAAACTTCCATGAGAGTAAATCTAGTTGCGATTCGATGGCAGATGACGTAGAACATCTTAGTTTAGATATGAAGCAAGAGAAGAGCGTAATGCCCATGATGACTGTCGTAGGTTTAAAGTTACCAGAAGTTGAGTTAAGTTATTTCGATGGACGACCAGGAGGTAACTAGAAGTTTTTAGGGGAGTTTGAGACCTATTTGGAATCAAGTGTCATGGATGTTAGTCAAAGCCTGCCTTGTTTGATACACTATTGTGGGGGTGGGGCGAAAATTGTCATTGAGGAGTGTGTCATGTTGGATGCCTCTGCTGGCTATAAGAAGGACAGGGAAATTCTAAAACGGCTGTTTGGACATCCAAATGTAATTGCTCGAGAAACTTTAGAAGACTTATTAAAAACTGCAAATTTCGAATACAATGACTAGGAGCAGCTAACAAACCTAGCTATAAGAATGGAAAATTGTGCCATGGTCTTGGGTCAGATGAAGTATACAGTCGATTTAAATTATTTAATCACTTTAGAGAGAATAGTGAGGCTTCTACCTAAGTGTATGCAAGCTCAGTGGGCCGCCCTGGTGGATCAATTGGCTGAACATGATAGAGAGTCAACGTTTGCCGAGCTCACTAAGTTTATAGCCTCTTGTGCGAGAGTAGCTAGTAGTAGATTTGGACGGTTGGCGAATTGCACAGAAAGAGTTATAGCATGATGGTGAATTGCCACCTGCAATCGTGGCAGTGGAATCGTTCTGATGACCACGATGCTTAGCGCTTACAGTTCAAGATCGATGGTCTTACTTAAAGGTCAAGGGTATCGGCTTTGTCTGTCTTAGGCAAGGACATAAAGTTAGTGAATGTAAGCTGACAAAGCGCTGTAACGTTTATAGGTGTGATAGAAATCATCACTCTCTACTGCACAATGATTTAACAGCCAGTAGCTTGAATGATAAACCTGGTACCCGGAATTGTTGCGGATTTAACAAATTACTAAACAATCAAGTGTGTTTGGGAGTGATTCCTATACTGTTAAGATCGGGAGTTGCCGAAATTTTGAGTTATGTTATGTTGGATAAGTGTCCTGATGTGACACTGATAAGTTCAGACTGTTTTAGGCCTCACGGGCTGAAGGAAGACCAAGCGTCATTGATATTTCAGAATGTGTGTAGTAATAGAACAACGAAGGTCACGAATGCGCCCTTTGAGGTATATTCTTTAGATCGGTCTGAACACGTTATGATTGAAGAAGCTCTGATAGTGGCAAGTATGGTAGGACATAAGCCAGCGAAGTCGACAACGAACAACCTAGTTAATTGGTCGTATTCAAGTGATGTACTCTGAAGAAGTTCTACCGCTGATTGATTGCAACGTACCGGAGGCACATTAGGTGTTAAACCAGCGGTTGGGTGGAAGGAGAAACCCGTACAATGTAGAAACGTTGCTGAGACAGACTGTTTTTGGATCTGCATCATACGTGGAATTTAGGAAAACAGTTGTCAATCATACTACTAAAGTACAGATATTGGAGGTTCAAATACGTAAGCTTTACGATGTGGAGTTCGCTGACGTCTATTCAAGTGATAAATCAATGTCAGTAGAAGATAAGGCGGCCATAGAGATTATGGAAAGGATCACGCGCTTCGATATCATGGACAGCGAATCCAAACATGAAAGTGGGGAATTATGAGTAAGCCAACAGTAGATTACAGAGTCTGAAGCCTAGGTTGTCGAAGGATAACAGTCTGCACATTAGGTATTGGAAGTAACTTTACTATGGGATACGCGGAGAAGGTCCCTGAAATACAGTTGCAGCCAAATTATCGCCTCTGATGGTATTTACCTCATCACACAGTGTTAAGCCCGAAAAAGCCAGAAAAACTAGGAGTGGCCCTTGATTGTGCCAAGTTTGCAGTGTTTTCCCTCAGTGATATGACTTATCAAGGACCCGACACCACTGCTGAGCTAGCGTGTATGTTATTTCGTTTTCGCAAGAGGGCAGCTGCAATCTCGACAGATGTTGAGGAAAAAGTGAGGGTCCTTGACTCTGATCGAGGAGCTTTAAAATTTTTGTGGTGGCAGGAGGGAGACATGTCGCGGGAACCACTTGAATTTCAAATGACCTGTCATCCGGTTGGTGACTCGTCATCGCTGTTTTGTGCAAACTTTGCCATGAATAAAACATCCCAAACATTCTCTGATGGTTTTGATTGTTATGTCGTAGATGCGGTCAACAAGAATTTCTATGTTGATGATTGCTCGATATTCTTTTCCGTCTGGGATCAGGTAAAGCAGTTTTTAGGCAGATAGGTGAATTATTAGGTAAAGGAGTTCTTAAATTAAAGAAATGGATCACCAGCTAGGGAGGAGTAAGGACCATCTTGCCTGATGTGTGTAATGAAGAATCTTTAAGAGAACTGTCAACGAGTTACGATACCACTCATCGAACTCTAGGTGTAGAATGGGATTTCAAACAAGATGTATTTAAGTTTTGTTTTGGTGCGCCAGAAAAGACTTTGACTAGGAGAGGAATTTTATCTATTGTCTCTTCTCTGTTCGATCCTTTGAGTCCAATTGCTCCAGTCCGCCTAACTACCGAAATTCTCTTGCAAAAACTTTATAGGTCCCAAAAAAGCTGGGATCCGCCTCTCAACGAGCCATTCATGTCCACGAGGCAAAATGGGGTGAATTTTATAGGTCAAGATACGGTGGCCCGAAGGATGCTGGAGACCAGGTGACCACTGGTTTGGAATCCAGGTTTCACAACTCCCCTAGATGGATCCTTCATGTCCAACAACCTAGTTAAAGCGCCGGATATCAGCTTTTTGTCCTCTCAGTTTCATAAACAAGACCGCCACATGAAGGTAGTGAGTAGGACTTACCTAGCAGTGGTTGTATGTACGCGATCATGTGAGAGCATTTCGAGAGGGAGAGCTGACTCTCCCACTGTCGGCCGTACCAGGGCATTTGGGGGCCTATAAAAAATGCGTTGAGTACATATAGATTGGCAAATCTGTTGCCATTCTCGTTCGGTTCTCCCAGTCAGTTCATGTCGTCCCTTGACAACTTCATAACAATTGTTGTCTATTCCGACTGTCCGGGTTAGTATCAAGGATTCCTCTGAATTTGTGGATAAAATAAAAATCCAACGACCAAAATTAACTTCATGATATAAACAGATACATTTTCTTTGTTCTGTAACATCCCCCTATTGGAAACAGTGCTTGAACTTGAAATTCAATAAAGGAAGTAAAATTTCAAAGTTATACTGTGATGAATATTTTCACATTTTAATTTCATCAAGAAAATAGATATTATGTGAGTACAAATGAACAGTGTAAAACTATAATTATTATCACAATTATTTAAACGACTGTTAACAAAACTACTACGATAACAAATACTACTACTACTACCACCAATACTTTTGCTATAAAGATTTGTTCTACCAATACTAATGTCTGATCACACTTCATGTTACTAAAATATGAAAGCCATACACTCAATATATTATTTTCACATCTTCGCGTTGTCCTTTATATATTCCACTATTCCTCTAATTCCATTGTTATTTTTATCGCTCTCCGATTTCCTTTCTATGTCGTCGATTTGATTCTTGTGCTTGTGAGTACTCTACTCTACTTCCGGAAGTAATCAACTTGGAATTCAAATTAGTTACGGGATAATTTTCAAAGAACCCACCACTTAGCACAGATGCCACAAAAAATGAAGAATGACCAAAGTACCCGTATCACACAATCTTTCGTGTTGAGACAGCTACACTTGAAACCGGTTACTAATAAAAGAGGTGTTGACCATACCGTCAATCGATTCATTCTAGAGAATAATGGACACTCACAAAGCCTACTTAACAAGAACTAAAACATGCCATCAGGCTTCTGTCCTCAAAACACAAATCTTAATCTTATACAGGGTCGATTGCGCCCTAATCGAATGAATTTTTAACTGAGAATCTAAAGAGGTAGTGTTAAATCCATCGGAGCCCATAAATCACACAATTGAGATACACGCTAATTCGAAGTTCAAAAATATGAGGATTTGTTTAAAGTGTCTCTCTCAACTCGTGAACTATCTGTGGCGTCTTGAGCGTCTGTAAGTCTGAAATGGAAAGGGCTTTGATATTGCAAAAGACAGCTAATAGCTGTGTTTAATCTTGATAACTGTTTATGAACAAGCAAATAAGGAACCAACATCAAGTAATATGGAAACCAATGTGTTTAGACTAGGATTAAACGACCATAAAAATCGTCAATAACTGCTACGAGGATTGAGGGGAAGTGATTATATTAATAAATACAATAAATGCTATAAGTATGTGTAATTATTTTAGAATATTACACTATAAACATGTGCTACAATATACGGGCACAAAATGCCAGGAATACAAATGTTCGCTAAATAGTAATAAGTAGTGCAAAATGATACACAAACAGTCGAATTTAAGTGAATAAGGACAGTGAACGTGAAGCTGACTTCACAGGAGGTAAAAAGAACCAATTATTCATCCAAATATTCTTGATTTGTGTATCTAATCCGAAATTCAATAACTTCATTCATCTATACAACAACTGTAGAGGAATAAGTTTCCTTGTTTTTATCGTCAGACTATTGGGCGATTTAAAACTCCACAGATTGTGAATAAAAAAAGGAAGACAGGATGACGAGAAGCAAGCTGGTTAATGTTCGAGTGTTGAGTGGGCTGACCACATTTTCACCTCCAAAGAAATGAAAAATGCTCCCATAAGACTGACAGAACCGCATTTTCTACTAATATAGCAAACATTCAATGCATTTACTGTACAGTTCAATATTCTATGTTGTGTTTAAGCCTATCGTGGAAATACAGTGCAATTTCATACTGCGTATTTCGGATTTCAGTTCGCGATTGTGTCTCGTCGAAGTTCTAGACTTATTAGGACTAGCATTATTACGTTATATTAATTCAAATTCACATCTCGCATCACAATTCAAATGGATTCAAGTAACTTGAGGAAGTTTCCTATCAACACGTCACCCCGTGCAGTGCAAGATTATTTTGACTGTCTTCATGCTTGGTGTTTGTTACATAATTTCAAGGAGGATAGCGTCTCAGTTCATTTTGTTAATGCGTTTGATAGAGAAATCTATCGATTGTTAAAGAACTTTGAATATCCTGACAAACCTATTCTTTCCAGGTGCAAAGCACTGAACAGGTTACTAACAGGTCATTTTCGCGCAACATCATCCGAAACACACAAAAAGCACAGTTCAACAAATTAGAGCAATCTTCAAATCACACTATTCTACACTACGTAATACGGCTTCAGACACGAGGTACTAAGTGCAGTTTCATTGAATAGTTGCACATTCAACATTTCGACCTCCCGATTGCCATTAGCAACGACTCTAAACTAGAAGGAACAGCTACAATGAATCCCTTCCTACACTTTCCAGATAGCTTAAGACTTCTGTTTTGTTTTTGAAGTTATTATCGATGACATTCGTGATACCGTTACGAATGTGAATAGATTTCCATACTGTAGAAACCTCAGATTTCTAACAAGAGCAGTTTCAACTGATTGAGACAGGTGATTAACTCGGAAAACACTTGTAATTTACCTTTGGGTATTAAATGTCTTTCTTTTGGTAAACTACATCTTCGTAATTGTCAAAACAGACAGGTTTCGCTCATGTATTGTTGATACTGGTAGCATAGAGTTGACCATTCCCAAGATAAGTTTACAGTTTCTTTACAACGATATCCATTCCAAACGTACTAGTAGGGAAATCACTGGTATCATCAACCACCAGTTACTCATTATTGGTTGGGCTAATCTTCCATTGAAGGAAGAAGGTGATTGTGTCAATATACTTCTCTTAGTTAGTGATTATCGCCCATTTGTGCTTGGGTTCAATGGTCTATGATTGTCGGACGTACGCATTTATTTGTGTACCAATTTGATGATCGAGGGTCGTGAAACGTAGGAAAATTCACCCAGCAGACTTTGGTACAAATAGACAAAAATCAGGTTATCATCAGTCTTCATGGTGTTGAAACGTATCAGGATGATATTGCTTTTCATGCTGAAAATACTGATTTGCATAGTGAACATGTTTTAGAGTTACTGATACGCTATTGTGACACAAACGTGGCCGGAAATCCTTACAAGTGCTAGTCCCCACTTCACTTTATCGACTTCCCCGACTGCTATGTGGATGCTTATGGTTTTAAATATGATATGAGTCGTCTAGCTGCATTAATTCAGGTGCTGTTAGTTTTAGTTCGGGTTTATTCCTTACTTTAAGAAAGCATTATCTCCACTTTTAGACTTAGTTTTTGGTGAAGAGTTTAGTTGGGAAAAAGGACACGAGGATGTTCTCACGAGCACTTTGCAGTTTCCTAATGGTGATTGGCCACAAAGCACATTAATCTCGATTAGTTGGTCTTCTGGAAAATCAGGATTTAGCGCTGTCACAGGAATCGTCCTTATGGATGGTCATGATTATGTTACCAAACTACCCTTAGCGTTATCAAATGAAAAGATGAAAAATGTGTTTGTTATCAACTGTGACCTTTATGAACATTTCCATCCATCAGTTGAGCTTAGCTCTATATTATCTTCTCTAACAGGCATACCATTCACATCGATATGCATTTGTATATTTACTACCTACTATGGGACAGGTTGCAATGACTGTACTATGTGATCACTTTCCAAACGCATTTCAGAACATTACCCGACTGGCTTTTGAAAGGACAATGGGAATCTGTCACCAGTTCAATACAGAACCACTCAGGTCACGTCTCTCTATAGACGTCCTCCACCAAAATAATCCACACAATCAAAGAAACTGGATCAAATGAGAAACGAAAGAAAATTTGTTCAATGTTCAGAAATTTGGTGACCCAGCAACTCGAGACAAAATTGTGCGTGCAAATACGAGGCATCCGACGTCTCATTCTTCCTAACCCCAATTCACTTCGGTAGTCTGAATGCACAGCTTAAGTAAACGATCTCGTTGAAAAGAAACTTTTCGTCACTAAATCGTCGTTATTTCTATTCAATGGAACATATCTCTTATTAATTACAATTTCCGTCCATTCGCTTGTTTTTCACATTTGCTCACTCGCAGTTTATGTCTTGGCGAATCACGAGTTGCTTCGTTAGACCAACTAATTCGCGCTCTACTGTACTTCTATTTATTCAATTCACTGGATAGATAATTGTGTATCATTGCAAATTAATATAAACTTATTGGACTCCCCATTCGATGTTATCTTACTTACGTGGGTTTTCGTCCATCTTTAAGCAACCGTTCCAATTTCAATTACCTTTTTACAGTCAGAAGTCAGTCATGGTCTATTTATTTAACAAGATTGAGAACAACATTAGAAACCACCGTTTGGAAGTAAACATCGCATCCAGAGAAGTGGATTCTACGAGCGAATGTTAGAATTTTCAGAAATTTACTAACCAAGCGAAAGATCGTCAAGTCTTACATCGCTGTTGCTGTTTATAATTTATAATAATACTTAAAAGCGAAATCGATTGAGCGTTTAAACGGTAGATCAGTGATTGAAAGACTATTGATCAAGTTGCCATAGCACTTGACTTTCTATTACTCTGCTTGAGCTACAATTCAATTCTAATAATTTGTGCAGCCCGGTGTTATTCTCACCACTCATGCAAGGTGTATTGGTGATTAGTAATCACGCAAATCTGTAAAAAGTTATCGAATTACATTAGTTTATTTTACTGTCCGAGAATGCTAACCTGGCTTCCAATTACCCAACAGTCATAATCGAAATTGTCACAAATGTTTGCAATATCTGTTCAATATGAACGTGCATAACCGCATTCAACTACATAGAATATCAACTTTTACTGTAGATAATCAGATGCAGTGTATCAAGTTATGCTGAATAAAAGAAGTGATTAGCGAAATCCATGCAGTCGTATATGTATCAAATTCATGAATATATTGCTAAATTGAGTAGTTCCATGACTATATTGTTAAGTGATGAATATGCATTTGGAACATGGAAGTCAATAAAATTTTCTGTGTACTTAATTACTATTTACTCAGGTAACATAATTTTTGAACGCGATCTGACATATGGAAATAGATGTTAGCAACTCGTAAATGATTCCTGGAAATCCTAAAACTCCTATTAACCACCAAGATGATCACAGAGTGTCTTGAGAAATAACAAATCGGCAACGACAGAAAAATTTGTATTCATTCAAGCAAGGTGTAAAAGCACAATTGTGATAATTTAACAAATAAAGTGGATTATTGAAGAGCAAGCAAATGATTGCATAATAATGTGCTTGGTAATCGAGTGCATCAAAATAAGGTTACAGTATGTGTTGCAGTATTCTCGAAATTTTACTTGCTTGTAAGTGCAACATATCAACATTAGAACGACTCAAAGAACAAGAAGAAGAAGAAGAAGAGCAATAGAACACTTGTTAAATCAGTTATGGAAACGATTTCCGAACGAAATTAACCAAATAATTCACAATGATTATCATCATCATCATTTTGAAACGTGACTTCGACAACTTTCGACCATCATCTAGACTAAATAAAATCATGCATGTAAATTTATTAGAATCATGCGAAAGAATCACAGTTATAAAGTGGTATCTGATTCGTGTAATCAATAACCGATGTGTTATATTATTTTCCGTTTCAACTCAAATGAACACAATTCAATTTATTCATGAACGGAGTAAACTGAACTAAAATTCACTGTAAATTATTAGATTTCAAAGTGTAATAACCGAGCTTTTCATTTTATTGTATTCTAGTATTATCCTTGAGTGTACTTACTGTTCAGTTGATATCTTCTGATGATTATTCGAAGCTAATAGACAGTTATTTGGATTGTGGCTTATAATGGAATTGAGGATGTGACTTTCATCCTATTTAGGACTGGTTATCCGGATGTATCTGTTGATATTCACGATGAGACGTCAACCGTATATACTGATAGTCGCAAATAGGATTGACTTTTGTTTACCTGAGATACAACCATACGAAGTGGTTTGAGGTTTCTCTTTATTAATATAAAGACTTCAAGTGAAGAGTATCCGTTTTACATCGTTCCGCTATACACTTGCATCAATCAAAATCATTAGTGAATTCATTTTCCTTTCAATATATCACCGATAATTACACGAAAGTATTTAGTCTATGAAATAGATTTAATTGACTCACGATTCACACTTTTGTGTTTCGTCGGATAACTTCATTGACAATATTTGTTAGAAGACGATGTTTCACTGAAATGTTTGCAAACAAACACTGATTAATTCATTTTGCGATGGAATAAACGATTGAATTTCACCAAATAATTTTGTGAAATATTTTATGATGCACTCAGTTCCAAAGTGTGACTTGTGTATTATTGAGTAGTACATTCAGGTGTTTCGCTTCGGGTGGGTTATTTTGTGAGCGAATGTACAACTTTTGAATAACAATGCAAAATTTACATGAACACTACACGTTTTGCTAATAAACTATGTTTGAATAATACTTACGTAAATGTTTATTGTAATTCGTTACAATTTCGTATCTTTTGGAAACTAATGTAAATAACTGGGAAATTTCTGGAAAATATGAAGGGATAATCATATATATGAAAACTGAAAACATACTCATATCTTCAACTAATAATCTATCATCTAACAACTAATAAAACAGATTAAACAACGTCTTATTCTCGAAAACCTTTTCGAAAAATAAGGCTATATGGTTTGACAAATACACATGAAAGTGACTTGCCACTTTGATACAGTTTACATATGAATAATTCAGCCTATCATTCTACGACAAAATGATCAGTTCTAATTGTCAAACCGTTGAACAAAGGAATTGTGATGGTTGATATCAAGAACTCCTTTGAATTTGTTGATAACATGAAAACTTTATCGGTAAAAATTTAACTACCTGATATAATTAGATATCGGGAATTGGAATTATACATGAAAACAATGAATAAGAACTGGAAAGTGTTGTAAGGGATTTCTTGGAACAAAGTTTTATGTAGAACACTGGTAAGTGATTTATTCTCCTCCATCAGGTGTAACAGGAGTAAGTAGGTAGGTAAGAAATGTTCACAAACCAGACATTTCCATCCAAAAGATGTTTTCACAATCACACTCTGTACCTTGGATAGTGGTATAAGAGTGTGTTCTTAGGTGCGCTTTGATCAAATCTTTTCTTTTAAAAACATTTAAACGATTTTCTAACCTCTTTCAAATTTTTTCCACGTATTCTCATCGTCCGTTTTTGATGCTTACATAGCTACTCTAACACTGGCATTTCATAAAATGAATTTGTTAGCTCTTTCATTGTAGCAATTGTTTAATTTTTAGAATAATTACATGGATTGTTAGCATCGTTTTCCTTCCAATTACTCAAAATTATTTTGTAATCAATGTGACGTTATATAATTGTTACGTAAATCAACTACATGATGAGTATTAGTTCATTCTTGTACGTAATGCATACACACTTGTGTAGAGTCAGCGTGAAAAATTAATTGATTATAAACTTCTTCACTTCATCCAATCCTTTCACTGAGCCTACCATATGTTCACAATTGTGAATAACTGAGAACAAATAGGAATACTTTTTATGCTTATAATCTGTAAGTCATTTAACGGTGCGACTTATCAATAGATTTATGAGTCTACCATTTTCGGGATGAATGCGTTTTTTCTTTCAAGATTTCGGAAACATACAGAGAAGGCTTGTAGATTGAATGTAACTTACCTGATTAATGTAGTGCGTGCAATTTAATAAACCGGAAGTCTGTTAATAACTATTGTTTAGTTCCTATCGTTTAAGTAAAATTTACTTGAATAGAAATAACAGTTAATTGTTGCAAGTAGTTTTATGTGTACGTTATGATAGAAACCTTGGGTATACAATGTGTAACACAAATCAAGTGTGATTCACTTCAGCTTACCTTCGTGAGTTTTCGGTTCAGGTATTTCACATCTTTTATCTGTTAACACTGTTTATTTAGAAAATTTTATATTGAATTTCACTATTTCGCACATGTTGCTCAAAAATGTTCCGTAGAAAAGAAATGGTTATCAGTTGAAGACAGTCAGATTCGACTAACTTTTATGTAAATGAAAATACACGTTTTTAAAGTGCGAACAGGATCAAACCATCAAATCCTGTCACTACATACTAAAAAGGAATCCAATCATTTCCGTAACACGTCTTATCATTCATAATAAAACGAGAATTATCTCAGCATTCAGCCGTGTAAAATATTCATGAACATGAGCAACTGATAAATTAGCAATAGGTTCAGAGTTTTCAAACCCACACTGGGTTTATGCTTCTCCGTTAAAATTAATCCTTTAATGCACAACATCAATATCAACGTTTTCTTAAATTTGTTTGGATAAAGACGCTTCACAGCACAATTGTCTGTTAGTTCATATATCTCATGCAGAAATCCTGTTAACAAACGGAACCACATGCTTTTCCATCGCTCTGACAAACTATCAAGTTATCATTTGGGATGAAATGACTGTTGACCAGTCGCACTATACAAACTACTCAGAAATCGTCTGTCGTTCCATTCTTATTCATACTTTAACTAGTGGAAATACTACTGACTGAAAGTAGTACAGTCAGATGTTACACAGAATACTAGAAATTGAATATGTTATGTGTATTCATGAAATTTCACGTTCATTGTTTCATAATCAAATATTGGATTTACGCCACAACGTCATCGGAATTTCAGTACAATATGTGTATTGATTGTGCGGGCTATCCATCACTTAAATAAACAATCTGGTCGTGTACAATTCTCATTACGAATTCCAAAGTGGTGAAGAGCGAGTTTATTTCACGATCTATCATTTACGTAGATTTAGACTTAGCTACTCAACTAACAGAAACAATGAATATCTGGGACTCACATGAAGCTTTTAGAAATAAAAATACGAGAAATGAGAATCATTAGTTCTTTAAAATGTCGTGAGCAATATAGACAAAAAAGGTCATTTAATTTTGAAAACAAAGGTATAATTATATTACAACGATTAACTAAATAGTTATGAATACCAACTCTTACCTCTATAATTGGTCATTTCTGTGTTCAGGCACTCTTGTAGAATGGAAGATTCGGACACCTTTAT